>NW_027106192.1:147180-197665 GCF_000696795.3 Halyomorpha halys | reverse complement strand
TACCAAAGATACCCCTAACTATATACAATTTTATAATTAAAAGAAAAAATAAATAAATAGATAAGAATAATGCTTCTTAATAAAAGAGAAAAGTAAAATTGATGACAAAAAATAATGATATTTGTAGACTTAACAATACAAACAATTGACCTCTAATGGTAAAAAGAAACAAATTAATTTGAAAAAAAGACGAGAGAAGAAGAAAAAAAAGTTAATAATAATAAGTAAAATAGAGGTAGTGTGAATAATGAATTAATAAATATAGAATTGATAACAGAATGTCCTGCAGCAGCCTGGGCTTCAGTCTTCGGGTTGAGGTTGGGTTTCCCAAGTTGTAGATCACTGCTCCTTTAACTGTCGGCAACTGGGAGTGGAACTTCATGAACCGTTTTCTGATGTAATCCTCTATTGACTCCATTTGTAATTCGCGATGCAATTGGCTATTTCTTATGAACCAAGGAGCATTCATTAACTGTGATTCTTAGGACTTTATTTTGTAAAGATTGTAATTTTTTTCTTTTCGTAAAGGATTCTTTTCCTCAGACTTCACAGTCGTACAACAGCAGTGGCCTGAGAATTGTTTGAAGTATTCAAATAAATATTTAATCCAATGAAATTATAATATTCTGATTTATTACTTATTAGAGTCTCATTAAATGTTTTCAGAGGAGTGAAAAGCCCAAATTCTATCGATTTTGAAAACACGAAATGATAATATACATAAATATGTTGAAAAGGGGGAATATATATTTTATATGTAGATAAAATACAATAAATGAAATTAAAATGAAAGAATAGATACAATTAATATGATATAGCGAAGAAAAGAAAATATGTTTGCTTCCGAACGCAAAACAACCGCAAGATAAGAGAGTATTCACGCAGGTGCATGGCGCAACCCCTTTTTTAATGCTTGGCAGATTCTTAATGGGGTGGAAAACCCTTTGTTATAGCCTACATTCACAAAACCAACCAAAATTCTTTGTGAATATAGAGATAATGGATTTCTTTAAAACAACAACCAACCACAAGATTTACCAATATTTTCATTTCCGCGTGGAACATACTGGGATAGAACGAACCGAACAATCAAGCACAATTACTTGCTTCCATTTAAATCAACTGACTGCAATTTCAGACTAACATGTATGAATTGCAAAAAACTTCATGTATAACTCATACGGTGTATCCCGTAAACCACCCAAAATATTTTTAAAATAGCATTGCGATTGAGCTATAAAAATAACTTGTTTATAAGTTGCGACCATCACACTATTTCCATTTACCACCTTGAGATGAAATTAATACTTATGCAATTTAAATCAGATATCTCTTTATTAATCAAAATGACAAACCCCTTACTATATATTTTATATTGGTAAGTAAAAGTGAAATCTGACTCCTATAATAACTACCATGGTTAAACAAAAATGAATTATCAAATTCTTTCATATTTTATGTTCAGCTATTGTTTATCTGTATTTATAAAAGGGAATTTTCAATTGCTGGTGTTCCCTCATTTACAAAATGGCCTTGTCGTCATTGGAAGGTTTAAAGCTACTGAAGTCTTCGATTTCTCAGGAAGAAAAAAAGTTATGAACAAAATTAAACATTTTAGGCGCATAACTTAGAAAGTATACTTTTTTCACTTTAGATATTGATCGATTTTTTTCTTTCTGAAGAATAAGAAAAAGTGCACTGCAACCGCCCAAGACTTGAGGAAGGCCGTTTCTGACCTCGAACGGTTCACCGGGGAAACAGACGAACTCGTCCACTTCATAAAAAGGGGTGACCGACTGATAAGCTGAAATGTAGCAAAATCAATCGAAAATCTACTCCACTTAGTACTACTACCTTGTACTATTAGTTCTACTCCTAAAAAATCTTTTACCGTACTTCGGTAGGTTAGTTTGTCCAAATTGTTTCAATATCGTACTCATATTAAAGAATAGGTTATTATATAAGAAATATTCATATTTTATATCGGATATATATGACAATATGATTGATAATCATTTTTGTTTTCGAATATGCTATTTGAAAGTTGATTAAATTCCCTGTAAGACAAAAAAAATGAATGAATCTGGATTATTAGCGAAAATTAAGATCTTAATCTTGTAATAAGTTACAGCCTATTGAATTTTATATTTCTATTTAAAAAATGCAGAATTAAAACAGATTTTCTTTGATTATAACTTGAAAGCTGTACATTACCGAACATTCTAAATGTTAATTTTCATGACAGTTAATTTCCTCTATAGATTCTTATTGAACCAATATAAGTAATGAGAAATGAAACAGTTCTTTTATTACTGTTTTATGGAAATTAGTAAAGTGTATTGAGACATCAGATATTTTATTTACCGATTTTTTTATATGCTAATACCATATAGATCTATTATATATTATTTCCATATAGTTTTATCATAAATTGTTACTTTCCACTATAAATTAATAGATATAATAACCAATTAATTCAATGTTTAAATACAAATAATAATATATCTTTAATTTTAAGTTCATTTTATTTATCTTTCTGTTATCTATACATATAGAAATTTTATTATTTTTATTTATTTAATTTTTTTTTTTAATTTTGGAATAAATATGATCACTTATTACTTATTGCCCAAGGTAGGGACAGATTGTAATACTTATCAATAAATAAAATTTGAATTATAAAAAAAAAAAATGTTTTTTGGGTTTGCGTGAAAACTGTTTTCTTCTTTAGTTAGTAATCAAATTCTTTCGTAGTTTATAATTATTTATTACTGCATCATTAATCCATTTATTACAGCAAACAATAAGAGATGGCTAATTATTTCAAATTAAAAAAATTAAAGATAGTCAAGATGAAGATTTTTTGAAAATTCATCATTTGTTCTCTGTCAGATTATTTCAATGGGATTAAGAAATTGCTAGCAAATACTGACAGGCTAAATGGCAGGAAACAAACTAAGAGAAACTGAGAGTACTGTACATCCATGGAAGACATCAACCCAAATCTGTAGACGACACGACGTAATACTGACCAGGATACGAAATGAACGCACTCGACTAACCCAAGAATACTTACTGTCAGGGACATGTATACAATGTAACGTAGCTCTACCTGTTAAACACATACAGACAGACTGCAGGAATTTGATGAACCCCGGATTACCATATCATTTGGCAACTTTATTAAATAATAACAGCCCTCTTATTCTGGAAATATTTGATTACCTCAAGAAAACAAATATGTACGAATCGTTTGAACCATTTTTGTAACTACAGCTAGAAACTGTACAACACATCACACGGAGACACATCAAATTCTCTGACAGTCTCCCTCCCTGCTTACTTCAATCCAGTATTCCAGTCTATCACTCCATTCCCCCTTCCTGCAAGGTGGCAGGGCAGGAAAGGTTCCAAAAACCCTATCAACATCACCTTATAACTCCATCTCCTAATGGACCCCATCCCTCTCCCCCACACTTCTTTTCGACTTCTGACTGGTTTCCTCTTATTTTTTTTTACCATTATCTATTGTCTTTAAAAATTAATGTTTTTATTTTCTCTTTCTTCTATGTGAATCAACATGAGGAGGCCCCTCACCTCCGGATTTTAAAAATAGGACCATATAGAATGGCCATTTCACAAATAATAAATAAACACTACAGGTATCCTTGAAATACCAAAGGTAGTAAAAGGTAATACCCAATACGATTGATTCCTTTTTCACATAATAAAGCATTCACTAATTAATTGTTTCTTCTGTTTTAGAGGGATCGGAAAAAAAACAAAACATTTTTGAGAAAATTGAAAAATAGATTCCACAAAGTGGTTCTTTCGTCCAGTCAATTTTATGGAAAAAGCTGCTGTCCCAGGAATATTCCTGTTTTAAATGTGTGATTTCAGTTTTGTACAATTATTTGTTTTTGAGCTACTCAGTTTTCACACACACACACACACACCATTTTGCGACTCTCGTGTTTGAACTAAGGGGACCTCAAAGCATGTATTTCCGTCGAAAACTTTAATTCGAAATTTTTCATGATTTCAATACTTCACCATACTGTATATTTTATATATAGTAAAAGAGTGTGTAGGTAACCGAACAGAAAAATCACAGTTAAATTATAAATAACAGTAAATTAATGTTTCAATTTCATTAGTTTGGGAATAATTAACAATCTTTTAGACTTACACTTAATATGTTTTTCTAAAAACAACGTTTAGAGCCTTGTGCCCATTTTCAAGATGTTTCCATCTGAAATAAAGTACCAGTTAGGTACAATTTTCAATAAAGATTGAGCAATCAAAAATATTACAAGATGATATATTTGTACCTCGGAACCAGATGAACATAAGTACAAATATAAGGATTTTCAGGTAATAACATTAGTGTATGTATAATTGAATTATAAATCAAGCCAAAACAACTTAAGACCATTGAAAAATCACCTTTTGTATTTTCTAAGAGTTGTAAGGACTTAAGTCCTGACTATGATTGAGCAGTTTATGTGCTCTCCTGAAAAGTTAGCCTTAGGTGATTTATGTTAGACTGGTTTCAGGCAGAGATGGGCAAAAATTAGCTATAAATAAAACTAGTTGCCATGGATACGACCCTTATTCATGAATGAACCATTGAAAAATAAATATCGTATCCATGACAATTTTAGCTATTAGTTTCATATTTCCCCAACTCTGGTTTTGGGGTACAGATATTATATTAATTTATTTCGGATGAAAAAAAACTTGGAAATGGACACAAGTTCCAAAGCGTAGTTGATAGAAGAAACTTTATAGAGTTAAATCTAAAATAGTGTTCATTTTTTATTTCCAATCTAATTAAGTCTAGAAGAATCAGAAAAAATCCTTTTGAACAAGATTGGTAAATAATTATTAGAAAGAAGAAATTATGTTTTATATTTTTAATTGTCACATTTTATGTAGATAGAAAGCGATAATTCAAAACTTATTCAAGGTAATTAAGTTCCAATCGCACCTTTGTAAAGTAGAAAAAAAAATTCCTCTAATTAGATAAAGGTAGGAAGTTATATTTAAAACTTTAACTTTTATCAAGATTTAATTTCATATGAATGGAGGTGAGGTTTATTTTGAAATTACCCTACATTAGGATTTTGACCTTCCCAAAGTGTTATGTGGAACATTTTCTTTTTCTCCAAGCTTTGAGAATTAATAATGAGAAGATTGTTGATTGTGGATAATATATATATATAAGATGGCTGAGGGAGTGGTCAGAGAATAACACAAATAAATAAAAAACTTATTTATTAGTGCCAACGTTTCGGCCAGAATTTCAGGACTTCATCAGGGCTAAGAACAAAAAACAAGATAACAACCAATGAATAAAAGGATATATAGAATGATTAGAAAATAGCTAACATTATGGATACATAAATAGTGTTGACAGATATGAATAGTTTAAGTATTATAAGAAGATAAAGGCTGGAAGAACAGATAATAAAATAATTCCCACTTATTCCATTATTTTATTTTTATCCATTATTTTATCTTTCCTACTACTTAATTTTAATATTACTCTTCACCTACAGCCTTTATCCTCTTATAATACTTAAACTATTCATGTCTATCAACACTATTTATGTATCCATAATGTTAGTTATTTTCTAATTATTCAATATATTCTTTTATTCATTGGTTTTTATCTTGTTTCTTGTTCTTAGCCCTGATGAAGGCTAGAAATTATGGCCAAAATGTTGGCACTAATAAATAATTTCTTACTTATTTTTGTTCTACATTGATCGCACCCCAACCTTCTCCTTCTCATATTTCAGAATTAAGTTTAATAAATTCACTTGGATTCTCGTCTATAAAATAAAAGGAAAATAAATTATAAAAAAATATTATAATTGAAATAAAACAAACTTAAACAAAAAAAAAATAATTCAATCAAAACAATTCTGATGAAATACAAAAATTAAAAATTAAAATTGATAATACTTAAATTTTTTTGCTTTCAAGTTTTTATTTATGTTTTCTTTTAATAGTTTTGATTAATTAAAACTATATGACAGTTCTCATTCTAACATTAACAGTCATTATTAATGCAACAACACTATTATTTAAGGCTTTATATACTTTAACTTAGCAACATAACTAACCCTCAAAAATCCCACATCACTACCCTTGAAGAATGATGGCAAAACTGGAGGATTAAAATAAATTTAAATAAATCCCACCAAATCACCTTTGTCGAAAACCCATAACTTCCTGCACTACATTATCCTTTAATAATACCCCACTTATTCCTGTCAAACAGATCTGTTACCTTGGTCTACATCTGGATAAACGACTGACTTGGAATCCTCATGCAAGACTGAAAAGACAGGAAACTCTCATGGATTCCAAATATTACAACACTTACTAGACAAACGGTCTAAACTTCCAACTAATTACAAGAGACTCATTTATATAACTATAACGAGGCCTATCTAGACTTGTGGAGTTCAGCTTTGTGGCTTCACTAAACCATCTTATTTCTCTTTTATCCAATCCAATATACTTCATAAAATCCTTAATGCTCGTTACTTTGTCACAAATCAGTTCATTCCTCGGGACCTTGATGTTCCATATGTTGCTGATTTGGTCAGAACTAGATACCAATCCTTCCATGATAAACTTTCTAGCCAGGTGACTTTGGGTAAGCCCACTTGTTTCTAATTTGACATCTCCTTCATTACCTGATAATCCTCCTAGGTGTCTGAAAAGTAGATGGCCTAGAGATCTTCTCCTCTAGAAATGTTATTAGAGTTCTATCAACGGGTAGATTCTCTACATGTATCATGCCAATTTATAACTAACATTAAATTTACTTATTGTATATATTTTTTATACAGTTGTAAATATCAATAAATAAATTTTATTAAAAAAATCTTTACTAGTAAAAATCAAAATTGCTAAAAAGTATTCAATTTTTTTTATCAAAACTTATTAAACAAAATATGAGAAAATTTTGTAATTGAGTTATATTGAAAATTTTAAAATACAACAATTTTGTTGAAATTATAATTATTATTTAACAAAAATAATATTTAATTTGTAATGGAAACTCTTTTGAAATAAAAAGTAATAGAAAGTTTCAGTCCTTGCTTAAAATACATATATCCCATAAATAGCACATTTTTAGCGACTACTGCATACAAAAGATTTTTTATTTTATTTTTAGAAATTACTCTAAAATTGTGAAATTGTTGAAACAACCCATAAACCATCTCAGGCTTCATATCTTAGGCACTGGTAAAAGAATTATATAGGAAGAAAAAATAGTTTCCAAGGACTTAAATTTTTTGTTTTCTTTCTTATCTTTTTTTTACAAGATTGTATGTTTGTTCTATTTTATTTAACAGTGAAAAACTTTCTTGGTCATCAATGTCATTTAATTCTTATTAATTGTAGTAATATTCAATTGAATATTATATCTGCATATCTGAAGTGAAAATCACACACCATTCATGTATTACACTATTTACATAGAACAAACAAAAATACAATTTTTTCACAAAGTATGTTCTTCATCAGTTAAACTCAATTTTTTATGATCCATATTAATTATTCCACCTTATATGTAAACTAAAATATTACACAACCATCAATAAAAACTTTTTTATAAAATAGATTGATAATATATTTAGAAAAGTAAAAAAATAATACTTATTGATAATATTGAGCTTATATTAATTAGTGGTTCAGTAGGACATAAAAGGGAAAACTACTTTTACAAACAGCTCTCAGCATGATTTTTATTAAATCTTACAATTATCTTTACATTATTTAGAAATCTTTGTATATTATTTAGTATGCTTTTATCCTATGGTGCTATGGCAGATGTTCAGCCAATCAACTGGTCGTATTTCGTTGTCAATAAAAGCCTCCATTGGATTATATTTGATGTTGACAAATAAATATTTTTTTATGTTTAAAAAGGAGAGATGTTCTTTGGCACAGGCAGCTCGCACACCTTGGCCAAAAATGCTGAAAAATATTTTTTTAAATTATTAATTGTATTATAGTGATAGAAAAACGTTTTCAACTATTTGTTTCTAGATAAGTTAATATAACAATATGGAAACAGTAAATAAATAACTTAATTATAATAACATATCTGAGCCTTAAAGGAAAACATAATTCGTTTGTAGGAAAATAGTCCAGTGGCAGTCAGTAAAGATACAAAATATTAAAAAAACTGTTTAATGGTAATCAACATTTTGCCCTACTTTACAGGATTTTATCATGGCTGATCCTGATGCTAAATGGTTTGAGACTGAGACTTATAGCATCAGCCCTCACAAAGCCCTGCAATATTTTGTTAAATAGTTTTTTTTGCTATTTTGTACCATTATTAACAAGCACCCAGACTGTTCCCCTACAATTTATTTCATGCGGTCAACTATGTTCTGCCAATAGAAAACATAATTAAATAATAAACTAATCTTTTAAACTTGAAGTATAAATGCCCTGGGAACAAAAATTGGTTGGAAAATATCAACATGTAAAATTTCTATATTCTTATAATTACCAATTTAAATTAAAATTTTAAGAAACTGAATTGAATTTTCGACAACCATTTCCTGACCAGGGCAACAAATATAACAAATATCACTAATAAACAAAAAAAAAAAATTTAAATTGGTTAAGTTAGAAAAAAATAAATAAAATAAAAAGCACTGAAGTCAATATTAAAATTTCCTTACTGAATTAGTTATATTACACACCGATTAAGTATAAGCAAGTTAAAATTAAAAATAGATTAATGAAAATATAGCTTATTGAAAAGAGAATTGAGTTAATTTTTTAATCATTAAATATTAAATTAAAGTATTTTTTGTGTGATATAAGAATAGTACATTTTGGATGATTTTATGTTCATTATAAATAAAGAAAGAAGAATTTCCATTAATATTTCTTTACATGGTGAACAGAGGATACTGGGTTACCTATGAAAATGATAATCTAAATTTTTTTTATTTATTTCATTAATTATTTATTTTGTATTATTTGTGTTGGTTTTTTTTTTCTACAAAATTTGAAAATTGTGACATTTTTCATGTCTGTTCTGTCTACTTCATGGTTTTGCTTGTTATTTATGAATGAATATAAATGTCTTTAATATTTTTATTAGTTTATGTAATATTATCTATCTAGTGTGGATATCATAATTATATTACAATATAATTTGAGTAAAAAAGTATATATTAATTAAAAGTGGATCTAATTATCGAAAATTTCTAGTTAATATTTCTGTATTATGCATCTATTTATTATATGAAGTATCAAAACGTATTTATTCTTAATTTTTGAAAATCAATTAAAAATATTTTATTTGACATTAGATCTTTCTAAAAATGGAATGATCCAGGAATAAAGTAAAGTAAAATTAGTCATTTTTATGGTTTTAGAGTAACATAAACTTTTAATTTATTTAATAAATCAAAAATTAGTATCCAATACTGTCTCAACACTTTATTTTTTCATTAGTCCAACGTTTCGGCCCTTCCAGCCATCTTCAAGGACATCTAAATATTTAACAGCTTATATTATATCTTCATTTTTAAACATTTACAACAACATCATTATTCACTATATAATATAACATACCTTCAATACAAAACTGTAAATGTTTAAAAATGAAGATATAATATAAGCTGTTAAATATTTAGATGTCCTTGAAGATGGCTGGAAGGGCCGAAACGTTGGACTAATGAAAAAATAAAGTGTTGAGACAGCATTGGATACTAATTTTTGATTTATTAAATAAATAATTACCTTGTCTCAAAAAATTTTGAAATAATATAATTAAAATAAACTTTTAAATCCTTATAGCATAGATTTATGTATGTATTATATGTATATGTAAAGCTGGAAATTTAAAAACTAAAACTTCATTGGTTTCTAATTTGAAGCATATAAATACCTGAATTTCCATGTATTATTAATATGTAATAATGCAAATGTATTATTACCATTCAAACAAGAAAAGTTTGACAACAAATTGTATTACATTTATACAGTTTGTTTAAATTACAAGAGTTTCAAAAAATGAAAAAGATAAAGATTTTTGACATTAAAGTGAGTAAATTGATAATTTGTGTGGAAATATATAATTTTAAAAATAGCTTTAGCACATAAGCAGTAAATTAAAAAAGCCATGTTTAGGAGAAAAAAAAAAAGAAGCAAATAATATTAGCTCTGAAGGTTATCTTGAAGCAATATTTTTTTTATCTTATTATTTAACTTACGAAATGTAGTAAAACATATATGCTGTAAATTGATATATTTTGGATTTTCACGTTTTATTTAGTTCACCATTTTTCAATGGTGGTCATCTTCTTGAGGAATGCTGAAATTGAAAAAATAATTAGAGGAAACTATTCTAGCTTGCAGGGAAAAAACATTCTCTAATATCAAGGCAGTAAAATAACACATTCATTCATTGCATTCTATGACCTACAATAATTAAAAATCATATAAAACATAGTATTGTAAACATTACAATATAAAATCAAAACAATTACATATAAAAACCTTCTTGTATAAAGACACTAAGACTAATCCATAGAATGTAGGCTACATATTACTCTCTAATCTATTTATCCATAACTAACAGAATCCATAGATTAGGGACAAGTATAAATTATATATTTATCTAATCAAATTACAAATTATATTTAATAGATTTTGTTTAGAGTTTATTTTTTGAGATTTGTTTGTTGTTAATTTTTATTTACTATCATTTATGAAAATCAAATTCAATTCAATTCAATTCATAGATAAAAATAATGGTTTGCAAGGGACCTCAAAAATTGAATTGGTTAAAAAGAAAAGATAATTTCAGTATTCATGTTTATTTAAGTTTTAATGCATGAATTGCTAAATTATGGTAAAAAGATTAAAATTTAAAGTTCTACAAAATTAAATTTTTTAAATAACTATATTTTAGGTATATTAACTTGGAAATTAATTTAAAATTATAAATTTTAATTCTCATCAACTAACTTGTGTTATTGAAATATATCTATTTCTCTAATCTTGAAGAATAACACTTTTGGATCGGGTTTTCTATGGAAGTTAAATACAATACATATTAAAAATGCATAAGAGTAACTAACAGGACAGAAAAGGTTTTTAACTGTGCTATGATCATTCATCATTCAAAATAGGTTCTTTTGTTTTTTCATCAAGCAACGTCACATAATAATTTTCATTCCTTGGGAAAACTAAACTATTATACTATACTTATATTATATGATACTTGATTCATTTCTAATTCATTTATTGAATGAGTTTTATTTTAAGATACTTACGAACATAAGGGATCATTCCATCTTCATCTTCAGGGTCCAAGCAGTCCTTGAGGACTTCATTGCATTCCTCATCATTCAGTTTCTCACCTAAAATTATGTAATACAATTTTTTAATATAAATATATAAAGTTTAATTAACAAATTTGTAAAACTGCAATTAAACAATGATTATTTATATATGTTTGGATTCTACATTTTTATAAATTTAACATATAAAAACAATTTTAAAGTCTCCTCTTCCCATTTTAAGCAAACATTTTAAAAGTGATGTAGGACCATCGCTCCCTGGAGGTCTTAGTGGGACGGGTCTGGCGGCAAAGAATTGTTTTTTTTGTGTGTTATGATTTCCTCTTGATTGGAATATTATCTTTTTTCTTATTAACATGTTCTGTGAATGTGAGAGATATGTTCAGTATCAAACCAAGGTATTTACAAATTTATATCAAGAGATATGGGCTGAATTAATGAATATATGGATCACATTTAAATTATTAGATGTGATCAGAGCTCCATAAAATTTATGTCTTAAGATTTACTTGGGTTAAATTTTAATTTATAGTTTAGGCAAGATCAGTTAATTTGCTTGAATGGTTAATTATTGTCTATTTATTTTTAATCATCATAGTCAAAGATATATTTGAAGCTAAATAATATTTTAATTTAAAAACAATTTTCACAATAAACAGACTTTAAGTTTCAGTTAATTGGCATTTTGAAGATTTTTTAGAAATAGTTTTATTTTAAATAAATTTGGATTCAAAACTTTCATTACTGCTAATAATTCTTTACAATTTCAATTTGAAAACATTCTTATAATAAACAGACTTTAAGTTTCAGTTAATTGACATTTTGAAGGTTTTTTGTAGAGTTTTTTTTAAGCATTACTGGATACTAACCTACGTATAATGTTCTATGTATCTAATATGTTTTTCTATGATTTTAATTTATGTATAAAGTTCATACCAAGAGTGAGGAGAATGTGGTGAAGCTCAGCACCAACCATCAAACCGTTCTCAGCCTTGTCATAGAGCTTCATACATTCAACAAAGTCTTCATAGACACCTGTGTCCTTGTCCTTCCTGGCTTGGGAGAAGATTGGGAGGAATTCTTCAACGGTCAGGGTCTTTTCTCCTGGAAAATAATTAAAAATAATTTAGTAATTAAATAAATTTACTTTTTAAAAATTAAAATAGTAATTAATCCACAGGTCTCTCAGTATTTGTCAATTCTAGAAAATTTCAAACACACCATATTGTTGATGCAGATGAAACTATGAAGCAAATACATGATGGAGATGTTACTTAATAATACTATCATCAAAATTAACGTTCAACAAGTGTGTAAAATATGTAATAGAAAAAAGAATGAAACATTTTAACCTATATTATTTAAATGCCTAATATATAATAATGTTGAGATAGAGTAACATAATAATTTAATAGTATTTATAAAATGGTCAACAAATATAAATATACTTTGGCTTTATATTTATTTAATTTAGAATAGTTTTATTAATTGAATATTTATAATATTCCTTTTTATAGTTGTTAATTTTATTTTTTAACTCTGATTTTGTTAAATTGTTTCTGATTTTTATTCAATTTCTTTTATTATTATTAGTTGTAAATTTAGATTCGACCATAAAAAAAAAAAAGAAAATTGTTTTATATTTTATTTATTATAATCCTTGTAAACGATAAAAAATTTAACAATGTTTGATATACTTTGGGATAGACTTTATTTTTTTCAAGTTATTCCCTTGAAAAAAATATTTTATAAATAAAGTAAATAGTAATGCAGTCATAATATTAAATTTCTTATATAAGAAGATTTGTGATTAATTTTTTCAAAATATGTTTTTACATTATCTACTTATTTCCATAAATATGTTTTTACATTATCTACTTATTTCCATAAATATGTTTTTTGTAATGTATTCTTGGCATAGTGACATGGGCAGTACCTTCACTTTGCTGAATGGTTTAATCTCTTCAATATCTTAAGAATTGATATATGATCAATAATCAATAATTAGAAGCTTAAGGGGTGATACCATTGTTGTGATACAAAACTCCTGCTTGAATGTGAAAAATAAAAATTAAGGCGACGTTAATCGAGACCCCAGGAGATCTGCCAAGATTGAAAAACAAGGTAAATCCTCATATTTTTTTTAATTGGAAGGAGATGGTCATTAAGGAGACAAATTTCAATAAGATCAATAGAAATGGAATTATTACCATTTTTGAACCTTTTTTTTTTCAACTAAAATTAAGAGAAAAAATTTCTTTTCTTTGTTATTTATTATTTTGAATGGATATGATTTATAGCTTATTTACAAATCTATTGACCTATTTTTGTTTTATTCAGAAGCATAGACAAGAAAATTAATTTATATATTTTTTTCAAAATATTTATACTGAACAAAATTATATAAATATTCTAAATATTCATTTGTCAATAAAAAATAATATAAAGTACAAAATAAAAGTGCTTATTATCTCTCTAATTGGTTGCGAAAAATTCTTATGTACATTCTAGTCTTTTACTACTTGTGATTATATATTAAGTTATATGTTTATTTAGTGCCAATTTGAACAGCTTATTTGACACAAGGGTTAAATGATTAAAATATGAATCTCAGTATTCTTTTGAAGAAGGTAGCAGTGAGGTTATTTTTTAATATGAAAAATGATTTAGTTAATATTGGCACATCTATTATTTCTGTTACATTTGATATTGAGAAGGCTCATTTTTTTCTCAGATTAATATATATTACAAATTTTGATTTTTATTGTTTTGTTTTTTTAATTATAAAAAGATAATTGGTTGTGTTTTAGTTTCATGAGGTTGAGCATTCATTTTTTCCCCTTAATATATGGTATTGTATGACAATGTCTGACAACTTATGGATATGAATTATCTTCCATAACTATATGTAGACAGCACTGCATTCTTTTTCCTTAACTCTTTGTTTATTGTTCTATGATTGTGTTCTTAGATAAATAGCTATTTGTTAAGCCCTGGTAAACAATATAATCTTTTATTTCATATATTAACTGTAATGATAATTCTCTGAAGTTAAGATTTTTGGTAATTAAGATAAAAGAGATTAACATTTAACATTTATTGAGAATTGTAAATTTGGCAACACAAGATTATTTAGGGATGATTTCTTCGATTTTTGAAAGATATTTTATTAATTTTGAATTCTTAAAAGAATAATCTAGTTGTTAAATAATGGTAAATAACTCATGGTTGAAGTTGTATTGAATTGTATTAAACAATTTTTCTGTTAATACAATTTTAATACTGGGCAGCGCAATTTCTTAGTGTTTTTGAAGACTCCAATCATAAAAAAATATGGAATCTTTAATTATATTCTCAAAGAGAGAGATTCCTATCTAAAGGCTTCATATATGACAACTATTTAAAGACCAAGGAGCCAATTTTATTATATCGTCTTATTTGTAGGGCTAGGAATAGTAGTTTATACTTTTATGAACTCTAAAGGGGTTTTTCTACTACTAGTGTTACTAAGGGGTAGTAACATGAACCTAAAACAAAAAGTCAATACCTGAAATAGCAATTTTTTTTCTTAATTGGCATATATTCAAAAGGAAGTGCTGTTTACATTTAGGGTATGTGCCAACTAATTAAAAAAACACTCTTAGAGATCTAAACACCTTTTTCTATTGGATTTAATCCATGCCCTAGCAGGTGAGATACCTAACTTTATGTACGTTGTTTGTTTTGAAATAAAAAATATATTAGCTGTTCTCATTTTTGTGTTATTTTACCCTTTCAATCAGGTTGAGATTATTTTGTTTTTAGTTTCTAAGAACTAGTTACTTATTTTATTATTATTTCTTTTTCAGAAAGAATTTACCATTTTTAATTATTCTCTATTTACCCTTCACATTTAAACGTTTCTGGATTTTTTTTCCTATTATTCTTCTTCACTAAAAATAAAGCATAATCAACAGTTGAAAAAAAAAAAAAAATTGAATTTCAGTAGCTCAATAAGTTTACATAGCTAGTTTAACAATTTTAAATCAGTAGAGATAATAAGTACTCTTAAATAAGACAATATTGATGGACATAAAACATTGATATTAGTTTTGAAGTAATATGTAAAAATATTAAATAACAAAAATTAAATAAGAGTAGAGCTTTTAAATGTTATATTTTTAGGCAGGTAATGAGGAAGTACCTGTGATTAAAAAGTAAGAAAGTATAGAGCTATATTTACAATTTAATAAGCAATTTTTTTTTTAAATGAATTGACGTATGTCCATCAAATAATTTAAGGTAAGAAAAAAATCAGAATAATTACTATTAAATTTTGGCTTAATCTAAAAAAATACTTTTTAAATTTATAAATTGATATAAAATAATTAAATTAACTGTGTAAATAATAAATTATCTTTAAATTACTTAGAATTTATTTTTAAATTATTTATTGAAATTCAATGTATAAAAAAAAAACTGTTGATTGTGCATTATTTTTTTATTACAAGAACAATAGAACTAGATAATGGGTAACAAAACCCAAAGTGTTAAGGAAAAATAAAAAATAAATAAAAATGACGATGTATTCCTGAAAAAGAAATAATAATTAAGTACTAATAAATTTTTTTTGAATTGTTAAGAGAAAACTAATAATTTATAGCTACTTTATTCTCTTACTGCATTTTCACAAATGAAAATTATATTTCAACTAATCTCATTGAAAATAGAGTAATGTTCATTCATATATCTATGAGGTCTTTATTGGTCTTTGATCTTAGGCATTTCATTCATCATTTTTTCAATGGAAAATAAATTAGTTGCATATGTATTTTTTTTTGTTATAGTTAAATATTATTTTAACACATTACCCTTCTTCTTGGTTCCACCCAATTTCTCAATGAGAGCAAGGGTGGGGTTGAGGCCGAGAGCTCTGAGGCAGTGACCCAGGTAGAAGGCGTCAACGGTACCAACACCATCGAAGTCATAGATGTTGAAGGCGAAGTTTGCCTCTGTCAAAACATTTTTATATCAATTTCATGTTATAGAGCTAATTATAATATTGATTTATATACATATGTGTGTGAGAAATAATGATTATAGATATGTTAGTTAATGGTTAGGATATCAGATTGAAAATTCCCATTGAGGGATTATGTGACCATTGAGAGTCAAAGTGGTGTAAGTCATTCTGAATTCATCAGAATCAATGTTTATAAAAACAATAATTCTTTAATTAATTACTGAGTGAATTAACTTCAAATGCTTATAAATTGTAAATAAATAAAACTGACTAGTTTTGACAGAAAAATATGTTATCCCTTAATAAAAACTTTACTGAGATTTTTTGTGTTTTTAAAAAAAATTATTGAGTGTTTTCCAGCTTCAATGACTTGGATTAAGAGTGTATTCTGGTTTTATAAATTTAGAAAAGTTCTAAAACCGGATCCACACATTTGCCTCTAGTCAAAAAACCATAATACCTTCAAATTCTTGATATACCAAGAAAGAAACAAATGTAAGTGTTCATGATGCTTGTGTTCTCCACTCAGACAACACAGTGGACATCAGATATCTGTCAGCTACTACCTTTAATTTAAACTATTTTCATTATAAAAAAAGAATGAAATAATGATTGATGAAATGAATAATAAATTCGACTTTCTTACAAGAATTTGTATCCAATATTTCTTAATTTAATCACCCAGACATATAATGCCTTTATATATTTATATTTGTTATATTATATAATATATATTTGGGCTATGTTAAATCAAAAATAAATTGCTAAAGCTGACTGAGAAGATTTAAAACACTGTACTTACACTGAATTGGTAGATTTTTAAACAAATAAATTTTAAAATATAAGATGATTCCCACCCCATTCCCCGACCATCTTCTTATATATACTATAAACACCTAACTCAAAACAATCTTAAACTAGATTTGATGTAGGTAAGGGAAATTATTTAATTAATTAAAACTCAGAAAGCACAAATATTTTTCTATTGACAGTTATGAAACAATACTGAGAACAAATGTGTGCATGCAGCACCAATGCTTGCCCAAATACCCTTGTGCCCAAAAACCGTGATTTGACGAGTTGCCTACAAGTTTTATATTTCTCAATACATGGAATATATAAGTATTGCGATCGTGAACAATTTCAAATTTTAAGTTTCATAGAAAATACATGTTTTGTGGCGGCCTGAGTCCAAAAAAACATAATCATGCAAAATGATGTGTGTGGCTGTGAACAGCCTAGCTCAAAAAAAATTTTTTTTTTTCATATCCTCCATTGAAAATAAAGAATACTTAGGTACAATGATGTCAGTTACCACCAGCCGGAATGGTCCCTCTCCATTCTTTGTAAGCCCCCGGCTATAGAGCCACAAAATGTAAAACCGCCTTCAGCAGACTATGTTTGCTAATCTTATACTGCCGTAAGGCAAAAGAAGAAAAATAGTATCATGTATTATATATTATTTTGTAACATATAATCAGTATTATATTTATATTTTATTAATAAAGAGGATTAAAAAATTAAAAAAATGATGTCAGTTGAAGTGTGCTGCCTTCTTCTACCCATGGGTATCAGAATAAGGCAGGACACTTCAACCATGCCGTTTTTAAATTTCAGGCGCTTTTTAAATATTTCTCTATCTTAAAGCCTCTCCTTCCCGTTTTAAGCTAATATTTCAAAAGTGATATAGGCCCGTCGCTCTCCGAGGTTTAGCGGGGCGGGTCCGGCGGGAAAGGATAACCTTTTTTTAGTGTTATGATATCCTCTTGTGAGATTATGACATGTCGTACATCGATCAACCTACTCGCTGTAATTGTCCGTTTGAAAAGTCAGATAAGTAAGGCTACCATGGAGGGCGGGGGTGGAGGGTTTGATGGCGTTTTTCAATTTCAGGCTCTTTTTAAATATTGTAGTTCTTGGTAGTATAGTGGTATGTATCCCCGCCTATCAATAAATAAATAAAATATAAGAAACTGAAATTATATATTAAATGCGGGTATGTGACAGCAACGTTTTTGCATATATCAATGGACTGGAAGTGCCACTTTATAGAAACGATTTTTAATTTTTTTTTTTCTCTCAAAAATGACTTTCACGATTTATATTAAACTCGCCGCGTCAATGTAGAATTAAATGGTATTTAATATCAGATAAGTCTTATCCCCATTTAATGACGAATTAAAAAAAATCTTACCTAGAAGAACCTTTAATTTTTGTTTTTTTGAAAAAAATAAATAGTCCTCATTGTTAACAATAATAAACGATGGTTAACTACAAAATATTAACGAATTTTATGAATAATTAAAGGAAAAACAGTGGCATTCGATTCGGATGAGAAAAACCGAGACAACCCGAAATTCCCAATTGCATTACGACTTCGTTATCTTCGTTAATCAGTTTTATTATTTTAGGCAGAATTGGGCAACTATGGAACTAATAGCTAAAATTGCTATGGATACGATATTTATTTATCTTAAAATAATAAAATAAATTACCCTGGTTCATCCATGAATAAGGGTAAAATATATGTATCTATTTTCAGGTACAAAATTTATATTCTTTATCCTCAAATCAAGGCATTCTAAAATAGGAATTTTATAGTAAGAGCAAAATAGATTCCAGATTTTTTATATTTTTTTATGGGGAGGGGACACCACCCTGGACCAACTCTGATTTTCCATCTCAAAAATTATTGTTTTAGTTTTATTTTTATTTTCAGATATTTTTTTGAATTTTTTTTTCTTTTTCAGATCGGATAAATTATTTTACTAATGAAATGTAGTCATATTTTAACAAAATGAACTTAAATCATACTTTAATGCTTCGTAGAATTTTTCCACATTGCTATTTGGAATAATGATGTAATATAATAATATCTGTTTAATTTATTAGGATTGTAAGTAAAAATAATTGCACTCCAAAAAATCATCGATTGTTGACCACAATCGAATCGTTAAGACATGTCTTCTTCTTTTTTTTAAATTTTTGTTTTAATGCAATTGAAGAATGAAATTTAAGATGACCAAAATTTTTCCCCCACCCTATCCTTTCTTCTGGATACCCTAAATATGTTCCAATGTCTTAGAAGGACTGCAAATAAAAGCCTCCGTTGGAAATTTGCCAAGGTTTGTTATTCGAATCCATTCTATATTTAGTGGCCCAGCAACGGCAAGGCCCATATTGGTGATGTTCGGCTCTAGTATTCTTAGATAGTGTTGAATAATAATAACATGTAAAATAATAAAAAATATTTAAAAAGTATGAACTTACTTTCGATGTCCTTTTCACTGACGTCAGCCTGAAAAATAAAACAAAAAATATAATTATTAAATAATAAATATCCATAGCTAAATAATCATCTTATTTTATATAATTTTATTCGTTTGTTTTTTTACTAACTTATTGGTAAATTTATATAAAAATATTCAATCATAATAAAATTTAATAATTAATCAATACTTTAAAAATCAATAATTATGATCGTAAATAAATTGAATCTAAATGAGTTTTACTATTGGAAATGGAAACATTAATATAAAAACTATAGTCAATATATAAATATACAATAAATAAGCTGTTAATTTTAAAGAAATTCAAAAGGCATAGGAAATTGACTCACTGTGATCTAGTAACACTTGAATAATTTAGAATAATATGTATCGATTATGAATACGTTTTGATTAGTAAAACATATTGGAGAATTTTTTTTTAAATTGAAGTTATTGTAGCTTTTCAACAAATTATTTTTAAAAGATTTTTTTCTCTGTGTCTTTTTCTGCCTAGTTGCCAAGACCTGATATACTTTCTCCCACTTCATCTATCAATTTTAAAATAGTCGAATACGACAAATTTTCTAATAATTAACCTATTTTTATTTCTACTGGGGTTGCTTTAAAAAATAACTTGTGATTCAATTGATCAGTATGCCATATAATTTTTTTATTTTAATGACTGTACACTGGTTTTAGTTATTACAGTATTTTATTTGTTTTAACATTATTTTATATAATCTGTTAATTATTGTTGTTTATTTGTATCTTTTTAAATTCATTATATTATTTTATTTTAAGACATCTTGTAATTTCATCTCTATTTTGTAATATACTCTGAGGCTCTAAAGCCTAATTTTGACGCTTGTAAATTATTCTAAAGGGATCAATCCAAGAATAAATAAAGATTATTATTATTCTTATAAACAGAAATAGCCGAACACTATTTTAATTTTATAATAATGGTCAAATAAAGTCATTAATAAAAAACTTAATATTCCATATGTAGCCGATCTAGCCCCAACCAGATATCAATCCTTCCATACTAAACTCTCAAACCCACTAGTTTCTAACCCTGCTCCTTCTATTCCTGTTAATCCTCCCGAGTTACCTAAAAAGAAGCTGGTCTCAAAACCTTCAATTATTATTCAAATCTTTCAAATAATTATAGATTCCGAAAGGTACTTATTGTTTAGTTTAAATAGAGTTGTAAATTTGAAGATATGAATAAAAAAAAAATCATATATTGGTGATAAAAATATTTGAATCATTGGTATTAAAATAGAAACATTGGAAAATACGAAGGATGTTGAATGATAGTTGATGAATGATATTTTATTGTAGGAGTGTCAAAAAAAAAGTCTTTTGTAACTTCTAATAAAGTATTATTAAGATGTATTTTTATTTTTGAAAGTTTTCACTTTAAAATAGTTATAAATTTTTTCTAGTTTACATCTGATTCTATTAAGTTTTAAATTTAATTTTTGTTTTTAATTCGATTTTGATCACCTTTTCGACTATGATTTCTAAATCGATTTCCAATTGATTAGTTTATTGAATGTATACAACTTACCATTGCTCTTGTAAATGCCTGTGGTGCCTATACGCCGGTCGCTACCCAAGTGAGGAATCCTGTCTATATTTTTATCTTTGAAGACTCACTCTCAGGTGGGGGCACTTCCCCTCCGAGCCCCCCCTCCACAAGTTGGCACCCCCAGGAAACCCTTTCGTTGCCCTAATTTCCTCGTCTGTATGCCCTTGCAATTCTGGCAAAGTTCCCGTGTCTTCGTCTAATCGACATTTTTTTGACCATCGGGGGATGATACCCTTAAAGTGAACGCGACCCGATAACCGCATCCCCACTCCTCGGCCGAGAGTAACCTGGTCATATTTGAACTATTGTAATAGACACAGGCCTATTTCTGGTCTCAGGCGTGACTGTTTGGCAAGATGTGACCGGATTCCTTCTAAATTAACTATTAAAAAGTTCCATGTGTTCAATGAATATTATTGCTTAGTTATATAATCGATATATAAAAAAATGATCATTTTTTATTGTAACCTAATCCCTCAGCTTGAGTTACATTACCAAAGAGGAATATACAAAGGTTATGTAACATAGTGACTTTGTTTCAGTTAGATAGAAAGATACTCTTTATTTACACTACTCGTTGTATTGTATATAACTAAATATATGTAATACTCTAGATTCATATATCAGCATCTTAAAAAAAAAAATGTTAGAGGAAATTCAGTTCGTAATACTTCTTGGGGAGATCAAAAATTCCTATTTTCTCACAATTATTCAAATAAGAATCTTGCATCATGAGCATTGGCGTACCTAGATATATAATTTATGAAATAAATAAAAGGAATGCTTACAATAAGAAATTATAATGCTGGTAACGATATTTCAGGTCTATATGTTAAATTAGCTATATCTCCAAAATTCTTTCAAGATTAATAAAATTCCTCTATACAGAATTTTGCACAAATAGTCCAACATTTTTTTTTATAAAAATGTGGCCTCCTATTTGCCTATCTCATTATTGCTATTACCACCTATAACGTCTTAGTTTGTCATATTTCCAAATTATTAAGATATTGATAATATTTTTTAAAAATATGCTGGAACACTTAAGATGTAAAATTGAAAAAAGTGCAGCCATAACCAAAAGTGGAAGAAAAAGTCACTTTTGTCTTTTGTTTTTTGACTTGAAAAAGTCAGTATTGAGAAAACAATACGTTCGTATTTTACGAGAAAACAATAAATAGGTGAGATAAAACGAAATAACTGACGTAAAATTTTAAGATCGCTTGAAAACTTGTATTAAATCACGTATCTAAAGAAATTGTTTTTTCATTATTTAAATTTGATCTAATAATACATATAATTTATCTATTAATTTTTGTATTTAAAAAAAAATATTTACATCATATATGATTTTAATTATTAATTGAGTTATATTCTTTTATATAAATCGGATTCACTGGTTCTTCTGCTTAACGGGTCATATTACGGTCCCAATTAGGACAGTTAAGCGTAATTCTTCTATGCTCATAAATATAAATAATATTTATAATTACTTAAATAAATAATTTCATGACACTTAGTTAATTCACCTTTAAGGTACGGCCGGATTTTCGAGATAATTGAATAAATTCTGGCGCCTAAATTGTGCCATTGATGGAATAATGTGGAGATATTAACTTTTTAGAAAATTTTATTATCTTTGAAATTGTATGTTTATGTACATACATTATTTTATTGTAGAACAAATAGTTTTCGAGACATAAACAAAACATTAAAAAAAAAAAAAAAATACGCAGTTACATATGAGATGGCTAATTAAGAGTAGCCACTTTATAGAGGCTGGGAGTGCAACAGGAGGGTTCCCAAACCTGCAGGGTTGACTCACGAATAAAGTAACAGAATAAATAATTATCTTAAATAATAAAGATTATTTTATTTATAATCTTTTCACTTTCTTGAGACTGGTTATAATTGTTTAAATATAATCAAATGAATACAAATTAAAGTCTCAAAACATTCTTATTTCCTTAAAAGTCCAATCTCAAGGACAATCTTTTTTTTTTATTAATTTATTTATTGTTATTTGCAACTGTATAAAATTATTTACAACAAGTAAATTTGCTAAAAAATAACATGATACAAACATGTAGAGAATCTACTTACTGATAGAATTCCAATTACGTTACTAGAGAAGAAGATTTCAGAAGCCTAGGAGGATTATTAGGTATTAAAGGAGAAGCCAGGTTAGAAACAAGTGGGTTTGGGTAGTTGGGAAATTTACTATGAAAGGATTGGTATCTGGTTCTGGCCAAATCGGCAACATATACAACTCTGAGGTCCTGATGGATGACTTGATTTGTGGCAAAGCAAGGAGCATTAAGAATTTTACGAAGGGCTTTGGGCTGTGAGGATTAGGTACGGGAGGAATTTGATGGTTTAGTGAAGTCCCTATGCTTAACTTCGTATGTCCAGATAGGCCTTATTATAGTCATGTAGATCAGTCTTTTGTAATGAATTGGATGTTTAGACCGTTAGTAAATGTTGTAATAGTTGGAATCGACAAGCAGTTTCTTGTCTTTTCAGTCTTGTATGAGGTTTCCATATCAATTGTTCGTCCAAATGTAGTCCTAAATAACGGATCTGAAGGACAATCATAAATATCAATTTTCACTAACATAAAATATTTTTAAAAACTTTTTGCAGGCTATTCTGCCCAGGTCACCAGTTTCAATCAAAATTACCCTAGATGTGACAAATATTGTTTTGATAGCAAGGTGTAATATTGTTAAATTGATTATAATTTAAAGTTTTAATGTTAATGAAAGAGTGACAAAATAAGAAGAATGATAAAAATCTCGTAAAATGCGAACGTATTGTTTTATCAATACTATTTAATTATATTTATATATTTACATTGGAAGACAAGTAAAACTGACTCTTTTTCTTCAACTCTTGGTTATGGTTGCACTTTATTCAATTTTACATCTTTAATATTTAAGAAATATAATCAATATCATAATGGTTTGGGAAGATGACAAACTAAGACGTTATAGATGGCAATAGGAATAATGAGATAGGTAGATAGGAAGGCACCTATCTATAAGAAATGTTGAACTATTTGTGCAAAATTTTGTGTAAGGTATTTTATTAATCTCAAAACCATCCAGGAGATATTTATATTATGTGAGTGCCAATTGGTTCTTGAGGATGGCCGAAACGTTGGACTTTAAACGAAATAAAGAATGTTTTGAGAATTTAATTAGGATTCATTTGATTTTATTTAAACAATAATAACAATTATCTTAATCATAAATAATTATAACTATCAGACTGGATTCAGACCCGGGCTCGGGAGATAGTAATACAGTGCCTATCCAATAAAATTTCCATACAAAAAAACATCAGTCCACATGAAACGTCACAATTATTATTACATTATATTTTCCAATCAAGTTTTTAAAAATGAATATTAATCCATAGATTAGTTGATACTTTATCTGGAATATAATGCCTATCCGTCGAATCCTTTTTTATTCAAATAGCTGTCGAACACAAAAGATTGGAGATAAATTATAATTATCCGTTATTTTCGGATAACGGATGATGCGGTTATCTTTATTAGACAAATTGAGTCACAGATAATTTTATCTAAAATCCGTTATCCATTATCTAAGATAAATTCTTCCCAACTCTGCCTCAAGGCAGGCCCCTCAACATAAGATATGACCGATATAGTCGTACAAAATAAAAGAAGATAATTGTATACAACTTATATGTATACAGAAACAATAATCTATTTGAACTCACTACGATCGGAAAAAGTATTGTTGATTCTACGATAAGTAGGAACAAGGAAATTCGTATCATAGATTTCAATGGTGTCTCAATTAGATAATGAAAGTCGATTTTTAACCAGGCCTTATTTTAGCCTCCAAATTTGAAATCGGGCCTTTAAAATTATTTTTTGAACTGTTGCAAATAAATAACACGCTAGTTAAAATAATTAACTTATTTTACATATCGAAAGCAACAAACATTAAAGAGAAAAAATAAACATTAGCTAGCGATTCTTTATGAAACGATCATGAATTACTCATATACTTTAATTATTTAAGTATATGAGTTTATATCAACATTAATGATAAACTACGCAATCTTGGAAGGTAAGATAATTAGGGCAACTACTGAAGGCACTATTGTTTTCTCACCTTATGTGCTGTATCTTCGTAAAACATACCGCAATATTTCATTCTAACAACAAAGAAAACTTGTAAAAGCCTGTTTTATTAATTGAAAAAAATTCCCCAAATGGTTTCTGCTTAGTCAACTAGTACAAGAGCCCTAGAAGAAAAAAAAAGTCAGTTATTTCAATCCAATTTCTGATTGATTTAATAAAAACGACGTATAATTAATAGTTAAAATTGATGGATCTGCCAATTATAGGTAGGGGGAATAAAAAATGGGGGCTATTTCAAAACGTTAAAAAAAATTAATTTTCCATTTGAAGCTCTATATCATTAAAACTACCAACAACACTAGAAAACCTAAGAGAGCGTATTTTAAAGAAGAGTAAATTTGCTAAAATATGAACACTGATAGAGCTTTTTATGTTTAATAGTTCTCGAGAGATAGCGTTTTAAAAAAGCAATTTTTCATAAACATGAACTGAACGATTAGTAGTTAGTGAAATTATTTTGAGAAATCTATAACTTAGGAACTATGTGACATATAGATGTCTATTAACACTCAAATTAAAGCTAGTTTAATGTACTCTGCTGATAAAGTAGTTTATGACCTTTATCTTCGTTGGAATAGTGATTTTCATGATATTTGCTCATTTAAATTGATTTATAATTGTTCGGGCAATAAGTTTGATTTATGTAAAACTTTTTTTAAAAACTAAATATTGAGCCTTAGTGTAAATATGTCACTGAGAAAGGGAATAATATAAATACGTTTGCGTAGGGGTGTTTCTGCGACAGCATACAGAGAAGGGAACAAAATATAAAAATTCCTAACAATTTCGAGCGGATTTCCCAACTCAGGGGAGGTCCTGCGAATATTTCCTAAAATTAGACCTTTTCCTAAATATTTTTTGGAAATGAACCATTCTAAATGGCGTTTATAAGCAATTTAGAGTTTAAATAACCTCTTTATATGGTGCTTTATTACAATTTTCGCAGTTTGAAGTTCAAATTTCACAACTTTTTTGTTTTAAAATTTTTGTTAGGAATGACACCTCTGCGTGTGCATAAATGTACTAAATGGCTTTCAGGGAGGTAAATTAAGATCGGTTATTCGATTTGGATCAAGTCCAAAAATGTCCGCCTAATATTTTATATTGGTTGACTGAAATAACTTACACTTTTGAATCTGTTTTGTTTAAATACAATTTTAAAACTTACAAAATAATTAAAGACTTAATCAACATGGTCACACAGTTTGATGATGAAACAAATTATTAGGGGTTTTATTATTTTTATGGTTATAATTTTCTTCAAATTACTTCATAAATAACTTCCATAAATGAGAACATTCAACAAGTATGTGAATAGAGTTTTGATTATCGATTCTTAGAGTCCATATTTATCTCTTAGATTGTGAATCACTTAAAAATAGAAGTTTAACGTAAACGAAGTAGTGGCGTTCAACGCAATATTTGTAGTTTAGTAAAAATAGCTTAAACTTTTTCTGCACCTAGGTGTAAACTGATTTCTGTCAATTAATTTTTGTATAAACAAGTTTGAAAAACAGGATGGTAAAATATTTATTACTCTCTGAGGATCCGTAGACCTAATATGGAAGATCTTTTGAAATGGCCGCCACACATTTTTATGTTTATTAACAATAACTTCTTAAGTATTTCAAGTAGCTAATATGTGCTTTTGTCAAATGTCATGGCAAGTACTATGATTAGGAATATAATCATTGTAAACTACTTTATAGTGTATTTAACGAACTTCAAATAGTCCTGAGATAACGAACTTATTTTCAATATCAGACTCATTTTCAACGTAAGCAGTATAATGTCAAATTCGTGTAAAATTATGTATTAAGCTGCCTGACAGGAAGAAAGTACTTATTAGTAAGATGTTAGATGTTAATTATATTTTACCAAATATAACTCATTAATAATCAACTTGTTTGGAAAAAAAAGATTGTTGTTTGAAATATTGTATCTCGGAAAATATTATACGTATAAGAGTTCTATTAGGATTCAAATTTTGGTAAATTTGAAAATTTCGCTAAAAAAACGTTTGCGAAAATTTAGATTTTTTTTTCTTGAAAGAAAAAATAAACTTTAGGTAGTGTGTTCATAAGGTAGTTCAATAAATTTTTTCATGAAAATTTATTGTTCCAGTTGTGTAATATTGGTAAATTTTTTTTCTGACAGAAAATGCGCTTAGCTGGTGAATAAATGTATTATTCTCCTAAAAAATAACGTAATTTGGATGGGTTTATGCTGAACCAAATACAAAAAGAGAACTTAGAGAGAGTGTATGGTTTTAGTTCTGGATTTAATAAACATAATGAAAAAGAAAAACTTTAAATCCATTCATTTTAAACGTGTTTCTTGATATAAATTCACTGAATACTAGCACTAGAAAGTCGGGTTAATGTAAATTTACGATGGTATATACCTCCCTATATATATTTGTTATATAAAAAAAACTGCACATTTTAAATTTTTAAATTTTACCAATTTACATACTTAGGGTACTAGTAGTACATTAAGAATTATTGGCTATAAACCTATACATATAAGGCTTATGTAATATGCAATGTAAGGCTTATACACACCCATGGTGTGATAAACTTTTTACCACCGTCTTTTTCTAACGGTTTTAGATTAGAATCCATTATATGAAATTAATTTAAAATTACTTCTAGATTATCTTGTAATTTTTCTAGACAGTTGTAAATTTATTAACAGGTTTCCTTGTAGCTTGACTTTTTTAATATCTTCTTATTAAATTATGAGTTTTAAAGTGCATTGAATACAAATATTACCTCTATTTGGTCCCATCATGTGTTATTGCCAAATTAAAAATTCTCTTTATAGAATGATGAACTAAATGTTGCTAGAAAATGTGGTATTTTTAAAATATTTTTTAAATGTAAATTTTAACATAGAATAACTGGAAATAGGAGAATAGGCACCAATACAGCAGATGGACTTTTTTCGTAGAATGGCCCATTTTTTAAAACTTTAATGAAATTTATTAATTTTATTTATATTAAATGTCTTTTTTAGCAATGATTTATTTTAGAAATAATTTCCTCTTTTTGATGAAACATTGTAGTTTAGAGGGGACAAACATAAAACTGATCTTTTATAATAAATATGAGAGAAAATAGAACAAATGCAAATAGAAGGGACCATTTCTTCTTTCTTTGAGTGAGAAGAATTTTATTTATTTTTTCTACAAGAGTGTGAAAATATTGCTAATTATGTAAGCAATTATTAAATTAGCTATTAAAACACTGTTTACGAGATAAGGGTCGTTTAAAACAAACAAAGGTTTCTATTTAATGTAGCTATTTATTCTTCCATAACTTATTTAGTTTGATAAATCTTATCGTGCTTTCACTTTGGACTAGAGGGCGTTGGGGTAAGCTGATATAACCTCACCTCAGATTTGGTCTTGACGTTTTAGAACATCAAGGAAGTCAGAAGGATTATATTTCTGGTTATACTGAATTATTTTGAATGGTACGTAATATTGTTTAGTACTAATATCAATTTATAAATTATGTTCATTTAGAAGCTCTCAAAAATATTACCAAACAATTTAATCCATTTTATAGTTTTAATTTTTATCATACTATTTAACTTTGATTAAGAACCATTTTCATGGCATTTAAAAGTTTTGTGTTTAATTTTAACTTTTTTAAAATAATTACACTAATGTCTTCTTTTTTAAAACAAATTTAGCCAGTATGATAAGTAATTTTTAAAGTATGACAATACTTATAAGAATTATTAAAGTCTGTGCATAAAATGATCTAAAGTTGTTATCCTTCTTGTTCAATTCTGATTTGTTAAAGCTTGTATATTGCGATGTTTTGGCAAACTTCTAACTCTGTTAGTGATATAATATTTAGGAACAAGTTCATCCTGTGAATAAAAAAAAATTTAGTTTGCCCACCGCATCTGTAATGTAGGTCATGGATGTATATATATTTTTTCCAAAATAAACTTTTGATTGTCTTAGACCCAATGCCAGTGTAGTTTACCTTGAAGATCCAATCATAATTTGCCTTCCAGAACCTTATTTCAATTTTTTAAAATACTTTATAGCTTGTTAAATATTTTTGTTCATAAGAAACTACCTTTAAATATTCATTTATGATGAGCATAATTTTTTTGTTGAAATTTGATTAATGTTTTGTCAATGATGTGAATTTAAGATTTTAATTTTCTAATTGATTTTTTAATTTTTATTAGATATTAGAACTTTACTTTTTTAAAAACAGTATATCGATAAGTAAAGTTCGTTCCAACATTAATTATTTTAATCCGAATAAATTAAATCAAATACTTGTTTATTTTTACTTTGAATAACTTTATAAACAAACAAATGATTGTTATTATTAATTTGGCATTATCTTCCTTAGTTAACAAATATACATAGCACATTAAATTTAATATGACAAAGAAAATGGACTGTAAAACTTTTCTTTAATGTATTAATATTTTTAGATTTTGATAATATTTTATTTGATTTAAACCATTTATTTCATATGAATTCCATATTTTTGTCATATGCAAGGAAAAAAAGTAAGAAAATGAATTATGATTGTTTCCTAGAAATATTTTTATAAATATAATTATTTATGTAAAGTATAACCTATTTTAGAGTACAGTTTTTTGTTATACCTTAAATTTAGTAAGCATATGGTTGATATCTTATTTTTATTCTGTGACACAATAAATTCTTCAGTTTATTTTTATTTTATTTTTTATTTTCTCACTTTTTTATGGTTTTGAAGTGATAAATTTGTATGTAATATATTAATATTGTTTGTTGTATTTTATAATTATTTAAATCTTAATTCAATAATACACTTGTTTTCTTAAGTATTCTTATTATTTTTTTTTTAATTTTAATATTCATTAGTGGGCCGTGTGAATTTCATTACTTTGTTTTCATTTTTTTTCTTTTTACATGTCCTTTCATTATTGCAATGCATTATTGTTTACTGAATATCCAATGAACTCTATATATAGAACCCTTTGGAAGGTTGTTTCACTGTCTTTAAAATTGCAGAGTAAACAGTCTTAGTCACAAAATACTAGTAATTTTCGTATTTGGTTAGCAAAATGTCAATGACGCTATTACTATTATCTTTTCAATGCCCAATTTATTTTTTTCTTTTGCTTTTGTTCTATTTGTTCATATGGGTTGTGCCTCTTATAGTGCTCACTGAACTTTTTAGATAGCAATGATCGCTGATGACAGTCGTCTAAATCTTGCCCATCAGAATCTGCGGAGTGTACCAAAAACATTGGTTAACAGTTTTCAAGAAGTTGTGAAGATTATTGATGTTAGTAACAATACCATTAGGTAGGTACTAGTGTTTGTTATTTATTTTTATATTTTAAAGCATGCATATTTATTAAAAATCACCAACATATCATTTTTGAGCCTTAGATCTTAAATAACCTTACTCAACAAAATAACATTTTGTAGTACTAGTTGATTTATTAAAATTATGTTTGAAGAAAAAAAAGATGAGGTTATAGCTAACAATTTTTATGATTTTTTTTATATTCTTATTTTTTTACAAAAATTAAATAGTCTGTGGATGTTTATTTAATAAAACGATAATACATTCTATATATTTGATATGATTTTCTTAGACTCATATATTTTTAATTTATTGAACTGAATCTAGATTGTTATCTAATCTAATTGTTTATGGGGGATTTTAAAAGATTTGTGCTATAATTAAACTTTTTTTTTTCATTTAATCCATCGTGTGGCCTTATTATTAAAAGATAACTCTAAATATTTATGTAATTGTAGTTTATTACTAACACAATAACTTAATAACTTAACTTAAACTAACAATATACTAATTATAGATGGACCAATAACTATTAACGAAATAGCTGATTTTATTGACCTTGGGAGTTCCCCAAACATAAAAATTGTACGTTATCCATACCCAACATATTCACCAGATCTCATTATTTGATTAACAAATTTTTTTTTGTTCCATCAACAATTTTCGATACTTGTTTGTTATCTATCAACCATCAAAAAAATATAATTTAATTTATAAAAAATAATTATAAACAATGAAAGCATGTTTATTTTTTATGCAAAAATTGAAGTATTACTTTATTTGTATTGGAAGCATGAAAGTTTACGATATGTTGTAATATATACTCAAAAGGATCATTAAGCTTACTTGACACAATTTAACTTATGAAATTATATAATATCTACTTACGGCTTACTTCACGGGGCTAAATTTTCACATGGTGGCTAACTTTACTATAAATACAATTAATACAATTAATACAATACAATTAATTCTCTTTTTTAGGAAAATTACTATTATTCAACTTAATAACTTTTTTTTCTTTATTTTATTCTATGGCCATTAACAAAAACGTATTCCATCTTCTATTACTTCTGGTTTATGTCTCTTAATTGTATTAATTCTAAATTGCATTTTAGGGCTTCATTTTTCTTAAACTCTAAACGTTTCTATTAAAAGGGTGCTACACATTAAGGGAAGTGGACAATTATTCTAGTATTATTTAAAAAATGAAGTGTCCACAAGCAGATTAATTTTAGTTTTCAGATGTTCAGGTTTCAGTTTATATTACATAGTAATGATAAAATTAAACAATTTTATGTTCATGAAAAATTTCATTTAAATTGTTTAAAATTATTGGACACTCCTCCTTTTTTAAAAAAATTAAATGGTCAATTCATTTAGTGAAAAAAAGTTCAACTTGAGCAAAAGGGGGAAAAAAGTTACATATAATATAATGCAACCTACTTTCAAACGATATCACCATTCATTTGTACTTGCCATTCCTCGCAAGATAGCACTGCAATTTAAAATTTCATAAAAAGTAAACTAAAAACATTCTTCTCTTGTACTCATAAATATACTTATATTTATATTATACCATTATTATATAATGGTTGGTTTGTGTATTGTTACATTAATTTATGGATATTGTTATAGTTTGCTTCGTTAAAAATTTAATTATATTTTATTACTAATTATTACAAATTGTTTTATCCTGTGTAAAAGAAGTTGCTAAGCCTAGCCTTTCCCATGTAAACCTTTATTTGTTTATTTACAATAATTTTCTTTAACCTTGGAGATCACTTTTACCCTGTACTAATGTATACCTTAGTGGATCAGTACTGAAAAATTATTAATTTTTAACTTTATTAAATTGTATTATTTTATTAATTATTAAATTTACTAATCATGAGATTATAGCATATATTATATAATGAGGGATGAAGAAAAGATATTGTTACCCTCAACACATATAGTATATTAAAAGATATTTCAATATAATTTCTCCTATTCGGTTTAGAAACCCATTTTTTTTTTAATTTTTTTTTTTAATGCTTTTATATACAATCTCCTTTAAGGTGATAAACATTTGCACCTAGTCACCCTTCAAAATGTTCTATATACAGTCTAGTTTTACATACAAAGTTTGGGTTGAAATTCAAATAGGGAAAAATTGCTACAGTAAAAAACATTGCACAATATTTCATCAAATATATATTTTTCTTTAAAACAATGCTTTGGATGTAAAGCAATCTTCAGAGTTCTGTTAAAATTAAATAATACTATTTATTTGTTTTTCATGAAATTGTTTGACATTTATGTTTTTCTTGGTTTATTGATTTTTTTCAATTTTCCATGCTAAATGGGATCAATAAAATTTGGTATTTGGAATATCTTAGCAATATTTACAAAAATCGATTTCTGAAATACTTTAACAAGTACTGACTTATTCGTATTTTTGTTTCCTCAGAAATATTTGAATTTTGATTTATTGCCTTTTGAATCCCTGCTTCTCAATTGCTCTAATTTTATAAATATTGTGTTATTAAATATTAAACCTCAATTTAAAACTACCAAATTATAGTCCTTTCTGATATTAATGTATTTTTAATTGTTTCAGTGATGTATCTTTTTTGAGGTCCTTCAAGAACTTGACGTCTATTATATTTGATCATAACTATATCACAAGTGAAACTGTCTTTCCATATCTTTCAAGTGTAAGGATTTTATGGTTGAACTATAATCATATCACGACATACTCCGATTTTATTAAACATCTCCGTTCGAGATTTCCTCACTTAAAGCAACTAAGCCTCATGGGTAACCCTGGGATTCCTCAGTGTCGAGAAGAAACATATTACGATTATCTTCGCTATAGGTTGTACGTTATTTCTTGTTTTGAAGAATTGGAATATCTGGATGATAGAACTGTTAGTGAGCATGAGAAAGAAGAAGCCCAAAGGCTCTTTGGAACACCAGCGTTCGAAAAGTACGTTTCAAAATCGATTCCCAAAGTTTTTCGTGGTGCTATAAATAGAGTTCGAGAGTTTATCACACCATCTTCAGACGAACGGCCATACTTGATTTAAACATTAAAACTTATCAAATTTTTTAATATTTATTTCATACTACAATATCAGGTGTTTTTATGTTTTAAAAAATATATCTACATCTGTGCAGAATTTCATAGAATTTAAATATAATTTCAAATATTATGGCATAAATCATGGTATTTAATTAAATATTTTCAATTCTTTATTAATCTTAGTACCATATTGATTAATTAATTGAAACATATATGTTCTATTGCTAACTAAATTTAACAGTAGGAACATATTCCTATTTTACTATATTATTAATTTTTCTTATCAAACTTTTATAAGCAATTATATTGTTAAGTCAAATCATAATTTTGTATATAATATGAAATAAATAAATGTGTACTTATATAAAATATAAATAAATATATTATTTACTTAAACTTTACTTGCATATTTTATTTTTTTGCTCATATATTTTTAATTTGCTGCCTAATAATTTTCAGGCAGTTATCAGTTGTGGTTTATGGTGCAATAAGTTTTCTGTACATTCCTTGTTTATGATCTAGATTTATTATACTAAAAGATGTTTGAAATTGTAAGGATTTGTACCTGATGTTGGTTCGATAGAGTTTGTAGCCTAGAATAGGTTGTAAATGTGTAAATTACTACAGTGCTATTTTCCATCACATGTGATTTTTGTGCCTTTTTAGAAACTACATTCAATGGATTGTGACTTATCCATTTTTGGTGTTTAATTATAATTTTTTTTATTTTACAAATTAAATTTATGAATGTAAAAATTAAAATATTCTAAGAGTACATTATTTCTTTTTTGAAAATTTATGGTTTTAATCACATTATTGGTGATGCTAAAGATAGTGTTAGTAATTACATGTTTGTAATTACTTTGATATGCATAGTTCCTAAAGATATTTTTTTAAAAATTTTGTTATAGCTATATATTCTATGTTATAAGAATGTATCACCAGTTATTTTTTTATACATTAAAAGTCAATTTTGTATTATATCTAAAAGAAAAAAATATAAAAAGTTCTATTTTTGGGTAATTGGTTGTATTTAAATTGTTAATACCCTTTCTGTGTTACAACCCTTTAATTCCCAACATAATTTTTATCAAGTGAAGTTTGAAATTTATAAATTTAATTTCATTAAAACCTTTAATTTCTTTGAAAATTGGATAACTAATATTTAATTATTTACATGTATGATTTAGATACATTTATATTCTATTACTGATCCGCCTTAACAGCTTAATGCTTATTGTGAGTAGTTTTTAAACAGATATATATATATATATTGAACATATATGAATATACTACATATTTGGATATAATTAGACATTCACACACAAAAAACACATTGTTAAACGCAGTACACCAACTGTCAAATGAGTTATGAGCAGTCATAGCACAAGAGTCAGAGAGGAGAAAAAAGGCTATTATTTCACCGCAATTTTTGACTACTTTAATGAAAACCATGTATTTATTCTTTCAGTACATCCTGCACAACATTTTAATAAAATGTTGGTTTTTAAAAAGCTATATCTCGAGAACTATTGAACATAAATAGCTCTATCAGGGATCATATTTTAGCAAATTTACTCTACTGGAAATGATGCCCTCTTAGGTTTTCTACTTATATTGGTAGTTTTAAAGATATAGAGCTCCAAATGGAAAATTATTAATTCTACTGTCTTGAAACAGCCACCATTTTTTTAGTTCCTCTCCCTATACTTGGTAGACATCAATTTTGACTAGTAATTATACCTGTTTTTTATTAAAGGAATAAAAAATTGGAGTGAAATAGCTGCCTTTTTTTCTTCCCGGCTCTTGTACTATCAGTTTAAGTATGATGTCCTGGGACAGCACTAGTCCTATATATATGTTTTTTACAATACAGCTAATGATATTTAAAAAACAGTCTGGCCCACTGATGGTTTCTTAATAATTTTAAAAGGCAATATCTGGAAGGAAAAAACAGAAGCTGGCTTAAAAAACATCATGAAATGCCTAAATCATTTTTAATTAACACTAAACATCGATAAAAATAAATTCACACCCTACTAAATAGCAAAATTTGGCCAACCCAATGCATTGAAAATTGAAATTAATGTCAATATAAAATCCAATATAATACTTGAAATAATGTGGCTACATTAAGTATTTAGCAGTTTATGTTAATAAAAATCTAAAATGGGATTGGAATACATAAGGAGAAACAAAAAATAGCTCGGAAGGTTCATGTGCTAACTGTTATAAAATGGTAAGCATAACTGGTTAGTTATCATTACATTAAAATGTAATATAAAAGGAGAAATGTGGAGTAGATAAAAGGTAGAAATGAGAATGATAAGAGTTTAGAAAACAGGATTTTCCAATATAAAAAGAATAATACAGATAAATGATAAATATAAACTAATTAGGAAATAATAAAATAATAGTACACAAATAGTTGTAAAAAGGGGAGTCATAAGAGGTAGAGAAAATATAAAGTTCCTGTTAGGTGGGAGTTTAAACAGAGGCCTTTCAAAAAGACAGTTGGATAATTTCAAAAATGGAGAGGAATGAGAGTGGGGAGAGGAAGTACAAAAATTGGGTCAAGTATAAATATTTCATATAAATAATGCAAATCTAAAATAGAGTAAAATAAAATGAAAGCAAATCTGAAAACCTCCCCTCTAGTTCATGTAAATTGTCTACTAATTCTTTTTTTTATTTATCTTTATCATCTTTATTATTTTATTTAAATTTGTTTATTGTTTTTATACCAACACTTTCACATTTTTATGTTATATATTTTATATCACTTTTTAACCTTACATTAACTCTAACTTCTTTGTGTCTTTTTATTGTAGACCTGATGAAGACCTACAACTTAGGTCGAAACATCAGAAGAAAATTGATAAATAATATTACTGTTTTTTTTTTCCTTCTTGACCGTAGCCCTGACCATCTTCAAATCAATTTTGTTATTTGTGGCTTTATCAAACTAATTGGATGCCTAGTATCGTGGGTTAAATTTGGTCTTGAAATAAGTACTATAAATCATTATTTTGCAAATTTTGAAAATATTTTATTGTTTTGGTTTATGATGGTTTACGTACTAAATACTTATTAACAAGTTATGGTACTCATATCATATGACACAGAATTAAATGCTGTTTAATGTATTATATGTTAACTTTCTCGCTAGGATGCACTGTTGAAGAATTACTGGAAAAAAAAAGACCTCATTCATTACTTAATTAGTTTATTTCTCTCTAGATTCACTTATTATTATTCAATAATTTTTACAGCCTTATATATTCTTACAGAAAGTTTATACCAACCTAGAAGTTACTGAACTATCCATACCAGATTAAGATTTTGCTTAAGTAGCAAAACTGATTCTTAATCTAATATATCTTCTTTCTTTTTTTCTTTGTTTAATCTAATTCTAAATCTAATTTAAATAGCTTAACTGATGCTTAAGTAGCAGTTGAATACGCCCAGCAGCACCAATGTATTAATCCAATATGGTCTCTTACCCTTATTACTGCATATTGTCGACATGTCATTGAAGTAATTCTCTGAAAAAAGGAGATTCCTTCTGAATCAAGATCATGGAAGGACAGTGGAGGGGATGCATTTTATGTTATTTTATAACCCCTAGAAGATGGCTTCAGGGATATGTGTTATTTATAGATATGTAAATATTTTTTTGTATAAGAAGATGGTCAGGGTTGAGGTCAAAAGAGAAACAAAAATAGTTTACAACTATTTATTTTCCGACGTTTCGCCCCAATTTGCAGGGCTTCATCAAGGCTAAAAAGATACAAAAAAAAACCTAAGAATATTACAACAATTAGATACAACAAGGCAATTTTAGCTAGGATAAATATTATGTAAAAATAAAGTGATAAGAAATTACATATAAATAAAAGGAAGCAAGACGTAAAATAGTATCAATATAAAATAAAATTGAATAAAAAATGATTAGAATAAAAAAAAAAAGTAACAATGGTAAGAATAAAAATTTTGAGAAATACGTAAAATATACAGTTAGAGATTAAATAAACGTCTTGAAAGGATAATTATAAATAAAAAATAATAATGATAATAAATGAGCAAAGAACAAGTCATTTATTTTCATTTTAATATCATTATTATTTTTTATTTATAATTATTCTTTCAAGACGTTTATTTAATCTCTAACTGTATATTTTATGTATTTTTCAAAATTTTTACTCTTACCATTGTTACTTTTTTTTTTTATTCATATTTTTTATTCAATTTTATTTTATATTGATACTATTTTACGTCTTGCTACCTTTTATTTATATGTAATTTCTTATCACTTTATTCTTATTTAATATTTATCCTAGCCTAAATTGCCTTATTGTATCTTATTGTTGTAATATTCTTAGTTTTTTTTTTTGTATCTTTTTAGCCTTGATGAAGCCCTGCAAAGTGGGGCGAAACGTTGGAAAATAAATAGTTGTAAACTATTTGTGTTTCTCTTTTGACCGCAACCCTGACCATCTTCTTGTATATCAATTTTTACGGTCAACTATTTATAAATATTTTTTCTTTCTATATTTGTGTATCTCCAGCGGCGCTCTTTTGATAAAACTAGTTGGAATGTGATATCTAGAGCTATTTTCTTGACAGAACATTTTTGTTCATTTCAGATGACATTTTTAAAGTTTTGTGGACCTCTATAGCCCTTCTGAGTCAGAGGGTTGAAAATTAGTATATAAATAGAGTTGGTACTATAGAAGTGCCTGGAGATCTCAATTAATTCCTTTCATTTCTTTTTTTTATTTCTTTTTTAGGCTTTTGGTTTACAATGCCTGTATGCTGAATGGTGTTACCTATGCATGATAGCAAAAAAAACTTTTTTTTTTTTTTATTGACAATAGTCCATTGGCTATAATGGTTTTAATGAAATGTCTAAAGTTTTCTTTTTAAAGACCTATATGTTTTTTTATATTGATTAAAAATCTGAGAAAAATTAGGAAAAAAGTTATGAAGAAAATAAAACTTCATATGTATTATACAATGGTAAATTATAGCAATGATTATTTGAAAGACAGTGGAATTCTTTAAAAACAAATTTGTGTTAGAGAAGGTCCTTTTGGGACTGCAACTTATTTATTTTTGTTTCTTTTCTTATCGAAGTTAATTTAAGAATGAGAAGAAATGCTTGATAAGTGTTATTAACTTGATAATGTGATGATGAATATCTGTCATTTTTATTGAGAAATAGTATTTACTTTAGCAAAATCTCTTTTTTTTTTTGTAATTAGGTATCTAATTTGGGAAGGAACTTAAAAATCATATGCAATCAATTTATAAAAATATATTTCGTATAAAAATATTTACAGTTACAGTAAAAAAACAAAGGTAAAAAAACTATACACCTATAATAATTACGTTTTGGAATCCTCTGGGGATGCCAACATTAAGAATAAATTTATAACATTGGTATCATTTGTTCAATAAATACAAATACATAACCTATATGGCAAAATTAAAATATTAAATTGACTATGAATTGTATAAAAACAAAAAATGAGTGGTAACTAGGCTTATAAGGTAAAAAAAATTAGTTTACACAACAATAAGTGAATATACAAAACGTGACAATTTACATTTGAGGAATCTTGTTGTTGACTATTGACTGAGGTCAAATAATTTCCAAGTTTGTGTTAATATTCATTATTTTTTGCCAAAAAATGCATCGTACTCTGGTATCCTTGGGGAAAGGTGTGCGTGTACATCTTCCTTCCAGTAGCTGAGGTCGAGGGCGGGGATAGCACGTGTGTCTTGGCAAGATACGAGTTGGTTCCTGTAATGATGCAAAGTATGTATAATTCATTGATATTTCGATATTTACTTTTTTTTTTTTTTTTTTACAAAACTTTCCTTTTATTTTTAAGTTACTTACTTTTCTGAAATGACTCTAAAACCTTCAGGCTGCATAGTTTGAATATGATCTCCATTATCACAAAGAAGCCTTGAAACAGTTGATTTTCTGATTTCTCTCAATTGTTCTAAAAAAGAATTACCGATAAGTCAATATCGAATTTGTAAAATTATTCATTAATATAATTTATTCTTATTGTAACCATATGACCAGTTGGACTATATTATGAGTGTAGAGAAAATTTTGAAGTTTATTATTAAAAAAAAAATACTAATATTATTTTCATGAAATAATAAATCCAATTTTCTTATGAATTATACAGTAAGTATATTTTCATGCTATCTATAATATTTTATTTTCCAAAAAGTTTTAACATCTGTGGTTACAAATAAATAACGTAAAAGAAATGATGTAAAACCTAGAGAATTATTTTTAAAATAATTTTACATTGCAATCTGTTGTTTTGAATACAATATTAACACAAATAGAGTTATAAAATAATAAATTGAATACATAATAGAATGGAAAAAAAATCTACAACTAAAAAATAAAAAATAAAATTGAAGAATAATAAGTAGTGACTTGATAGTCTTCCTTTGCATTTGTTAGTTTAATAAGCAGCTATAAGTAGTTTTTTAAAAATAAAACTCAGTTTTGATATTGAATTCATATTATTCTGTATGTTTGTTATTTCTGCTTTGTATGTGTCTGTAGTTATTCTAGATGTACGTATCTGGTTTTTGTTATTAATTTTTAAGCCATGGCTCAACGTAAGTAGGATGAAGTAAGTTGACTTATGGCTGCTTTTTTTGTAGGGTGATCGGGCATTTACTGCCATTAATTCCTGAGCTGCCTTTAACTCAGGTTATGCTAGCAAATATTTCTTCATTTTTATGTGACAGTAGATTAATCAACGCCTTCGTAAGTTGGAATAATGTATATGTCTCTATTTGAAATCTTTGAATCATTACTTTATACAAAGTTATTATCAATTAAATTTTAATTTACCTGGTGTAAATGCTCCATGATGGTCTCCTCTTTCATAGAAGAACCTATCTCCAACTCTTGTTCTATAGAACTGTTCAGTCATGATGCATAAGAATGTTGGACCAGTAAGTGTATCTTTTATGTGAGCTTCAACTGATGCACCAACGACAAGATCAACATCATCCGGGTGTTGGTAGAGAACTGAGAGTTTTTGTACATTCTATAAGCAAGCAGAATAGATTTTGATAAACAGCTATATAGGAAACTAGACAATTACAACTTATAATAGTTAATTTATTATAATTAATTCTAGATTTACAGAATCTGCTAATTTAATGGATTTAAAATTTAATATTTTTTTTTTTAAATAAATGAACAAATTTTATATTTAAAGACTTTGGTAGAAAAACAAGATATCTCATATTTTCATAAGTTATTTTGGAATCACTTATTCTTAACACTTTAGTAATAAAATTCAATAGCAATTTTGAGCTATTTATGCTTCTTTTAGTACTGTTTTTGCTTTACCATCCTGTCCACTGTCCAAAAATGTACCAAAAGCAGTTGTACTAATTTTTGAAGTAAGAATTGAGTTACCTCATTTTTCCTCCATAGTTTTCATCTATTAAAATTTTTCACTTTATTAGATAAGAATTTGGATATAGTTTAACCCAGCTGGAGTGTTCTACTTTTATGTCCCCAAAGAGGTGTCCCGTGAGCATTTATCTCATGGTAGACAATTTGTACTATTTTTTTTTATATAATTGAATGTGATGATGACAAAAAATGTTACCTATACTTTCAATGAAATTTGAAATTGAACTAGTGAATTGCATCTATTCCATCAGGAGCAGATCAAGATTTCATAAAAGATTGAAGATGCTCTTGCCTCGGCTCACGATTTAAAATAAGAAACAGGAGGGTTCCAGGTGAGCAAAATGCTCGAATGATAAAAAAAAGATGCCTCGGTAGGAGTGTACTTGTGAGAGAAATGCTCAGTCTTACCATTGCGATGAGGCTAGAGAAAAACTGAATTGAGTATAGGAAGGGACATAAAAGAGGGAGTAACATAAACAAGCGGCAATAAAAACATCAGAGAGTTAACAGAAGGTAGAGAAAAGTATAAACAAACCATATGAAATAATAGAAAAATATATACATTTATTTCCCAACACGAGCAAAATGCTCAAGGCTGCATCCCTCCTAGGTTAAAAATGTTAGGAGGTAGTCTGGGTTGTGGTTAAGAAAAACAATCAAGAAATAGTTTCAGCTATAAATCAATGGCCTAAATAGTTCAATAAATAAATAGGAAATTAATAATGGTAATAAATATTAATTGTAAAGTAAACAAGAAATAAAATAAATAGTGACATCAATAGTTAGTTAATTATGGCAGTCATGTGACTGGAGAACAGAAGTGAAACTTCTGTAAATGGAATAATGTAGTAAACGTTTATTAATAATGATCATGCATTACCTCTTATTAGCTTAAGGAAGGAAATATTAGTTCCGGAATAATAATAATAATAATTAGAACAAAAAGCCATTTTCTTGGTCAATTCAGCAGGAAATTTTTTTTAAATTGTAATAGGAGAGAATAAGTTAACAGGAGCTTTTTTATTCATGACAAATCTGTCCTTTGTTTTGAATAAAAAAAATTATATTAGAACCTCTCTTAATTGCCATTCTGCTTGAATAAAAGTATTTTCTGAAGGAGTCTGATAATATATTTTTTTCATATTTGTAATAAATATGAAGAGAACATACAATATATGAACAGATTTCTCATTTATTAGAGATAGTTTGTCTTACTTCAGGATTGATGAAATCTTTGAAGTCTTCCCAATGTTTAGCTCTTGGGAGTCCACAAAATTCTCTGTAATCATTGTATGATGCGAGTCCATGGTCTCTTCCTCGCTGGATATCAATGGCTCTAAGATCTCGTCCGAATGGCTTACCGTTTCTAAATAAGTAGTCTGTAATCTGAATAAGCGTAATAGTATTAATTTTTTTAAAAGATATTTTAAGTTAAATAAGTTATCATGTTTACATAAATGATAAAAAATTAATTACCAAATGTTTAATGTTTTTACAGAAAACTTGTTTCAAACACAAAATAGTTAAAATAAAATCAAATTTTGTACTTTCAAAAGAAAATAGTTACAAAAAAAAAGTATTTTGTGTGTTACTTCTTAATGTATGTTTTTAAAAAAAACTACGGATTTGTAAATATATCAACCACAATATTTAGACATAATTATTATTCATTATTTAATCTAATTCTAATGGTTCAAAATATTTAGCACTCTTTTTTTTCTTTTTAAGGAATAAAACCCTTAATACTTTATTTAATCTTCGGACCTCTGTCCATTATAAAGTCTGATTTAGAATTATATTATCTGTTAAATATAATGGTGAATTATATAAATTTAAAAGTGTATGTAAAGGTTAATAAAATCTAATTTTCTCTAATATAATTGTAAACTGGACTTAATATTGGATGGAAACGTTGTCCAAAGATTAAATAAAGATATAAGAAGAATTTTTTTTTAAAAATAAAATAAATAGTGCAAGATATAGTTTTTATTGATTAATAAATCTTCAATTAATGATTTTTTGGATGATTTTATATTTTAAATTTATGTTTTCTACAATTGCTGAAATCAATACATTGTATTTAATTGGTATATAATTATAAGAAGGGTGTAATAACCTAGATGTTGATCGCCCAGAATAAAAATCTAATCTAATCTATAATTATAAGAAAATATGTTTATGATAACTCAAGTATAATAAAATAGTTGTGAAGATTTTTTTTAAATTACCTCACTGGTTAAGAATGGATCAACTTCTTCCTGATTCTGTGTTGATAAACCTCTGGTCAATTTATCCATATTGTCACCTTCTTCAATGACTCCTGGTCGGTTAAAGAAATCGCTCAGCCTGAGAGCACCATAAACTTCTCTTCGTTCTCCAATAAGGCTAGAATAAATTTAATTTAAGGTCACTTATGGGCACAAATGTTATATAAAAATGAATTGATAAAAATCGTTTTGAGATTTTTAATGGAATTTTAATTTTATATAAATAGTTATTATTTAGATAGTTAATATTATTTATTACAATTACTCGATCATTCATGATTGATACTATTGGTATATAACTTATAACTTATAAATCTGCACCAGTTTGAGGAGATAAGTATGCTACCTCCACAACTTCACTATCATGTTGAGAAATATTTGTATTTTGAACTGGATGATTGTTGAATTCCGTAATTGGGTTATAATGGAAATCTGTTGAGAATGTTTTAAAAATGAACATAGACTCTAAATTCACTGTATCTATGCTAATACTGGTCTGCTTTAAGTGAATTTTTATTGTTGTTTTAAAGTTAAAATATTGATATTGTTAAAAATATATTGTTACTGTAACGTAAAACCTAAGAATGAATCTTGCACCTCTGTTTTGTGATAGTTTTATCGTTTGTATTGTAATTTAGTTTCATAGTTTTCAAGTTTTATTTATTTTTTTTCAAAATCAGTTTCTATAGAAAGTTAATTTGTTCTATTGGTAATATAATTATAAAATTTAATGAAATAGCAATCAACAAAATTAGTATACACAGGTGAAAGAATATAAAACAAAAATTCAAGAAGGTGGCTGTTTGACAAGAAATCAATTATAAGTTATGTAGAAAGGGACTATTTCTTCACCTCAGCTACACCCATAAAATTCTTCCTAAACTTGTCCATACTTATTCATTAATTTGGGTTTTAATAACCCTTATTACTTTGGTTATAGTAGATAAAAAATAATACTCACTGTAGTTGTCCTTGAATTGCGGAATGGAAGTATCTGAATGCAGCTGTTGCATGGTCATTAAGAACACTTGGGTCTACATCTTCTCTATAATCATTGACGTAGCCATCGGTCTTATAGAGAACTCCGTGTTTAACCATGTTGTTTGTTCCTGAAATAATTATTATTAATATGCTATAATGGTTTATTGAAAAGAAATAAACATATCCTACAAATTTTCGTGGTTCTAAATCTTATAATTAATATTATATTAACAATACTATATAAAAAATAATCCATATATATTTTTTGTATATATCTATGAGATGTATTAATATATAGGTATCCTACAAAATAATGATCGAGACAGGCCATTTATATAACGATATGCTGATTTTTTTAAATATAAAAATTATATTGTTGATTTTCTTGGTATTACGAGATATCACAAATTAAGTGAAGATTGTTTATTATTTTTTGTTTGTCGTCAAAAAATTCAATGAATTTATTGTTTAAAATGTTCAATTCTGTTATGTAACATTGATTAATAATGTTAAGTAAATAAATTCAATCCTCAGTCCAAAATCAAATAAATAAATGAAAGTTATCTTTCTAAACAGATTAATATACAATAGTCTAAAATGGTATAAAGAAACTTAAAGATAACAAAAAAGGCTCAGGTAGTTTACTGTATAAAATTTAAGCCTAAGACATTTTTGTTGATATTTTACTCTTTTTCATACAATTTAGTTTATTAAATTAATGTGTTGTTTTAATTATCAACTTATTCTCAAGTCAAAGTATATTTTATCAGATTTGTATTTATTATTTGAACTTACCAATAAAGATTGGGAGCCATTCAGCATAATTGATGTGTTGATATTCAGCAATAAGAATTCTTCTAGCCTCTTGGAATATTCTTTCATCATCCCAATGAGGATTAAGATGTTGAAGAATGTCAGCAATTCTGTTATGTTCTCTAAGAAGAATAATCTGAATGACTGTCAACTGTGGGTTTTGGTTGGCCCTCACATCACCTGTTATGTAAATCAAGAAAATAATTTCATATACTTAAAATAATTCATATAAAATGATATCAGAGATAAGATTTCAGTTGAATATTTATGTGGTGGAATAGGCATGTAATGGTAGTTTAAAACAGTTTTGGACTCATATTGATGCCTTACTTCACCATGAGGCTAAGTACATTGCCACTAACTTTACAAACAATTCAATTAAAGATTCTTTCTTTTTGAAAATTATTTATTAGAAGAAAATTTTTGTTGAAAATTATTTATCACTTAAACATATATGTATTAGTTTGGTCCATGAAAATAATTATTAATGATTCTTAATTATTTTTTTAAATAAGGTTACTTTTATTGTCTTTTTATGAAGCTGTTTTTGATATATAAAATATTATCTTTAGTATTATTTTTATAAATGGCTTAATTTGTAGTTGTGTTAGCCATCATAATAAGAAAATAATTATAATTTAGTTTGATGAAAATATTATTCCCATGATATATTTAAATATTCTGGTGATAATATCCAATGAAGAATGTAATAGAGAAAATAAAAACTTAAATAGAGTTCCAGAGAGTTCATAGAAACTGAATATTTCAATATTTTACCGAATCTGTAACAGGGTTCATCATCATCTTGAGTTTCGCAAGTTGCGCTCTTGTTGGCAGCTGGTGGAGGCCACTGCCTGCCATCCCTAACTTCAACGACAAGTCTTCCACCAAAACCTTGTCTTAAGGCTGCAGCAGTTTCTGGTGTGGAGCCATATACAAGAGAAGCATCCATGTAATGGCTTACAGTTACAATCTGAAAACAAATTCAATGATTATATTGAGTTATATTAATCATGATTAATTGAGTTACAGAAATAATAGATAAAAAAAAACAAATAATTTTGGAGAAAGAGGTGAGATGTGGAATTTGACTGAATAATTTAAAGATATAGTTCCACAGTGGGCTAAACACAGGTGTTATATGTATCACTCATTAATACTAAAAGATATACATCAATGGCTTACTCCACGGTAGTGCTTAATTCATTTCCAATAACTTTATGAAAGGTTCTCTCTTTTAGGAAAATTAGAACATTTAAATAATTTTTGTTTGACTGAAAAGAGACAGATTTTATAATGTCCTTTTGATTTAATTAATGTCATACCTGTTCCTGAGGTTGATGAGGTGGCTTGCAACCAATGTCAGCATCTGTGGTACTCCTTGAGAAGCTCATGCACATTTGACCATATTTGTGGAAAAGAGGGTCATCTCCGGGGATCTCAATGGCGAAGCAGCTTGATGGAGCCTGTCCATATGGGATTAGGATTCTTCCATCAGGGCTACAGCATTGTACGGATGCAGCATACGGTTCTAAAAATGAATATTATCTTCAATAGTAAATAACATAAGATGGTGTTTTAAGTTCTGTATTTTATTAACTATAAATTTTTTATTATTATATTCATTACGTTTTTCCTTTCCTCTGGAGTAAACCAACACTAGTTTACTATTCAAAAATATTTGTTCACACAGTAAGTACATTGGTAATTTATTTTTAAAACAATTTTTACATGTACTTTAATAAATCTCATAATTAGTCAAACTTTTATTTTCACGAAGGAAATTATGTGATTATTTACATGACTGAAAAAAATTTCTTTATGCTGTTTTAATTTATCATTATTCATTATTGATGAATATATTAATAATGAATGATAATAAATTAAAACAGTATAAAGCAATTTTTTCAGCCATGTAGATAATGACATAATGTCCTTTGTGAAATTAAAAGTTTGACAAAAAAAAAAAATTACTTTACACTGTTTTAATTTATTATCATTCATTATTATGAATGATAATAAATTAATGAAGGAATGAAGGAACATTATGATATTTAGAATAAAAGGTTTTTACCCTCAAAAAATTTATTGTAATGTTTTCTTTTCTTTTAATGTCCATTTCCATTTAAATTATATTATGTCTATGGTTAACATTATATCATACTGTTGTGTTGAAATTTTGATTATTTTGTTGATTCATCATCCCACAACGTCAGAATTATGTGATGATGGAATAATAATAATCCTTGTCTAATAAGGGTAATAGTTTGAGATGTATTATAATGAATAATAAAATAATTAAAGTTTTTTTCCACCATGTAAAATAATTTTAACCATTGAAAAAATATAATTTATATGAATATGGACATTAAAAGACAAGAAAACTATAAAAATAATGTGTCCTTATAATCCTGATGATGAGGCAAGGTCCCCTAACAACTTTCTTTTGTGGAAATCAATTATAATCCCCCTATAATTTTTTTCTTCTTGAGTGTAAAAAAAGTTTCACATCAAAAATACTACTAAAGTAGATTTATAAACATAAAGTGTTTAAATTTATAAAATTTCAAATAATCCAAATATCATTAATAGTAATTCAAGTGAGATGGAAAATAATTCAATAGAAAAACAGGTAAAATCGATGAGGATTGTTTCGATGTAATGTATGAACGAAAATATTGCCCTCTTGACAAATCAATCAATAAATAATTCTAGTTATATGTTATCTTAGATTAATTCTACTTGTATATGTACTGAATAAATACTTGTGTTATAAAATATAAATAAAACAGTGCTAGTGAATTGAGGAAATATACATGGTCACCTAACGCAGTCTTTAATCAGTTTTTTTTTTTATGTTAGATGTTGGACATGATTAAATCCAATGTAGTCTGATGTAGCTTATGGTCTCATGTTTTTGTATTTTTCACTGACCTTGTCCGAATATAGAGAGCCATCGAAATGGAAGAAATATGGATCCTATGTAGCTGTAGGATACAGTATTCTATGTAGCTATAGTCAGTATAGCTAACTTATAGAACAGCTAACTTTACATATTTAATCAAATTTGTTTTCGTATTAATATTATTTGGATTATATAACATTAAATTGGACCTTATAACATAATGTCATTTGGAAAGATATTTTCTACTCCTTAATCCTTTCTCAGCTACTGCAGAGCACTGTGAGGAGCTTGCGTATAAAGTAGGATCCATAATCCTGGGTTCTGTACCAGTTAACGGCACCTTGTCCAATCAATTCCCTCTAGTCTAATGCTTCTTTGACTGCACCATCCCAAGTATTTTTCAGCCTTCCTCTTGACTCTCGTTCCATACATTATTTCCTCCTGCATTCTTTTAACATGATCAAACAACTGTTGTCTATTTTCTACTATAATATGTTCTGTTGGTTTCACTCCAGGTTACTTCTTATTGTAGTATTCCTGACTTTGTCCCTTCGTGTTTTCTCCTCCATTCTCCTCAGGTACCTTATTTCCATTGCTTGGATTTGGCTTCAGTCTCAAGGTAGCAGTTCAAGACTCAGTAAAGGGATGAATGTAGTCTTATGTACTAGTTTTTTTACCTTATTAATAACTTCTTTCCTTCCCAGGAATCCAGCCTTGAATGAATGGAAGCATTTGCCAGCCAATTTTAATCGTTCTTGGACTTCTCCGTCTATCCAGTCGTTTTCGTTAATGTGATCTTCTAGTTACTTGAAATCTCTAACGTGCTTCAGCTCTTCTTTCTATAGTCATGTTATTCCATCTCCCCTTTCTTCCCGTCTTCCTGTTCATTAATTTATTTTGGTTGTTTTAATTTCCATGTTTAACAGCTACAGTTCTTCTTGTAGGATTCTGAGGTTGAATTGGGAATTTCTTCCATTGTTTCCTAATACAACTATGTGTGCTGTTATTCACGTAAGCCAGGTGTGTGAGATAGACGACTTGATTCTCTGTTCCTAGCTAATAAGTCCTAATTTTCATCTTTGTACTCTTTAGTGCCATGGAAATTAATATTTTGAAGATTGTTCGCCGAATTACCGTACTTAAAAAAGTTTTCATGGTGATGGCTTTTATAGATTTTATCAGACGGACAGACGTGATGTCAGGCAGGCTTGAAGAATTCTAGCCTAGTAAGTTGAAAACGTATGTTAGAAAACCATTGTTGGTGGATATTTATCCAATTATTATCAGTTATTATTTAATGATAAAAATAAAAATTTACAGACCCGATTTGCTTAAAAAAATCGTGGGTGAAATAGATTCCTGGCTATAAAATTATAGTTTAGTAATGACAAAGTTACAATTGTACCAGAAGAGGAAAGGCAAGGATTTCATTGCTTAGATCCCATGCATACATAAGTAGGATAGGAGAGTTCCTGTTACCTAGTTGTATAATAGTGGCTGAGTTCAGAACTGTATTTATGGCAGTCATTTTCATATTTATGGAATAAACATGGCTCAGGAAGATGTATCAATGTCATTTAGGAACGTTTTATTGTCCTGCATAAATTACGAGGAAATACTGGGAGACTTACAAGGTACCTAGAGAAGACTGTAAGCGTTACACAATGATCGTATCAAGTCAAGCAAGACAAGTTTTAACGAAGTAAAAGTGATTGTTTGGAAATAATAATATAACAGTTTCCCCAAACTTCACGCTAAATACAAAAATAAACAATGTAAAAAGTATTAAGAATTTCTATTGGAAATAAATAAATAATGTTACTTGTAAAATTTAATGTTTGAATACGAATGAATGAGTTTTTTTATCTACTGAAAATTTCAACTTTTTAAAATAAATTTATAAATTACTAGCAGAACCGGCAATCCTCCGCTGTTGCTATTTTTAAGGAAGTATATACAATAATTTAACACTATTGAAACTTTGATATAAATTAATGTACAGATGAAGTGATAAGTCTGTAACTATAGTAACGTAACTGATAACAGCTAACTTCGATGTATAATTGTTATTACTGCGTCGATTTAGTTGATTTCTTCTTATTCTCTTAGATAATTTGATTATCTAAGACATTGCCATATTAATAAACAATTATTGAAAACTATTGAAACTTTTATATCAATTAATGTATAGATGAAATGGTAACTATAGTAACATAACTGATAACAGCTAATTCGATGAATAATTGTTA
>NW_027106192.1:123368-146609 GCF_000696795.3 Halyomorpha halys | reverse complement strand
ATTGTTAATACTGCGTCGATTTAGTTGATTTCTTCTTATTCTCTTAGATAATTGGATTATCTATGACATTGCCATATTAATAAACAATTATTGAACACTATTGAAACTTTTATATCAATTAATGTATAGATGAAATTGTGATATGGTAACTATAGTAACATAACTGATAACAGCTAACTTCGATGTATAATTGTTAATACTGCGCCAATTTAGTTGATTTCTTCTTATTCTCTTAGATAATTTGACTATCTATGATATTGTCATATTAATAAACAATTATTGAACACTATTGAAACTTTAATAATTATAGTGATAAGTCGGTAACTATAAACTACTATGGTTATCAACTCATCAGTTCATATATGTATTAAGTAATTCCAAATTATCAATAGTGTTCAATAATTGTTTATTAATATAGTAATATCATAGATAATCCAATTATCTAAGAGAATAAGAAGAGAAATCAACTAAATCTATTAACAATTACACATCGAAGTTAACTGTTATCAGTTATGTTACTATAGTTACCGACTTATCACTTATATATATATATATATATATATATATATATATACTAATTAATACCAAATTTTCAATATTGTTAAATAATTGTTTACTAACCCACCACTTCATCTATATATTAAGTGATATGAAAGTTTCAATAATGTTCAATTGATGTATATTAATCCTCCAGAATAGCAATAGCCAAGCATTGCGGGGTCTGTTAGTGATATAAATTGATTTTAAAAAGTTGAAATTTTCTGCCAATATGAAAACTTTTTTAAATATTTTCCTTGAGATTTACAACTGTACATAATAATTAATGCATTTAGTAAATTAGCTGTAAGTTTATAATGGAGTGATACAGGCGTGTAGAGAAACTACCCATAGGTAGCACTCTAATAATGTTTTTACAATGGATGGCAGTCTTCTTTTCAGGTGATAAATATTATTGATTAGTATTAGTATTATTTATATAATAATAAATTATTAATACTAATATTATTTATTAAGTTATTTTAAATTCATATTTATTTACATAATAATAAATTAGTAATTATTAGTATTAATATTATTTATTAGTATTAGTATTATTTATATAATAATAAATTATTAATACTAATATTATTTATTAAGTTATTTTAAATTCATATTTATTTACATAATAATAAATTAGTAATTATTAGTATTAATATTATTTATTAGTATTAGTATTATTTATCAATATTAGTACTTTTTAATTTCTTTGAAAAATGGTATTTCTGGTTTTCAGACGATGCTAAACACGAAAATGATTTACTTCGTACTAAAAAGAAAAAAAAATATTGAAGTACTTTACTGAAACCTCATTATGTTTTTTTAATTTTTAATAAATAAAAAATCATTTAATAGGATCATTAATATGTTTTCCCATTCTTCAGAAAGAGACAAATCGATTGGTATATAATACTGAAAAAATGTATTCTTTCTGTGCTACTCGTCAAAAATGCTTAATTTGATTAATTACCGAAAAAATCGGACCAGCCTATAATCTTCCCGGGAAAATCTTAAACATTTAGCAAAAATCCCCATCAGAATCGGATAAATGGTATGGCAATGCATAAAATACGAACCGAGAAATACTGCTTTTTATATATTATATTAAATTTATTTTTAACTTCAATCTCATTTAAACCTATTTATCTTCGGAGATAAATTTATAAACGATTTCACCAGTACAGTATTGAACGTCGAAGGCCGACGAAGAGGGTATGTGTCAGAGGTAGGAATTAAGGAATGCCAGAGCTAGATTGGCGAACTAACAAATTAGGTAGAAGGTTCACGATTTGTTAAATTGGTTTCCTAATGGGGCCTCTTCCCAAAGCCTTGTACTTAGGCCAACACTTAACCGGAGTCTCTTGGGTTAGTGGATTGCGATTGCTGAAATCACTTAGCTTTATGTTGCACTGTTTCACGATCTCAACTAGAGTATAAGAGCAATGGCCAGCTCATTAAGTATTTTATGGATATTAAAATTATTCACTGTATATATCGTATAACCTTTTAAAATACATATTGAGCATCTGAGATGTTTAGTTTTTTAATTAATGAAAAAATATTTAAAAGTAGGTGATTTTCCACACAGAATACTTTAAAATGTATAAAAACAAAAATATTTTATATTTTTGATGGTCCGGGTGCGATAAAAAAAAACTCAAATTGTAATTAAACTATTTAATGGGGCCAATGTTTCCCTCCACGTTGCAGAGTTTCATCAGGTTTAAAAAAGATACAAACAGTTAAACGATGTAGCACAGTACGCAAATAGATAAATAAAATAAAATTTACGTAAGGCGTTGCTAATTATGATAATTTATATAAAAATGAACCATGTAATTTAAAGTAAAATAAAAAAGATGTACAGTGAAACGAAAAATTAAATAAGAGTAAAAAAAAAGTTTAGACAATTAATGAATGTGGAAATAGTAGGAGAAGAAAAAAGAAATATAAAAATACATACACACTAAAAGATGGGAAAAAGGGAAATAAGATTAAAATTAAGAATGAAGGAAAATAACGAACAAAAAGGACACATACCTTACTGAATGGAGGCAAGTACAGCCATGAAACAGACAGTAAAGAGAAGTGGTAGGGAGTTGGCGGTTAATTAATACGTTACATTTCAAAATAAAGTTAAAGTTAACATTAGTAAATTAAAGAAAATATTAAAAATAGGCAAACATCAAATAATAATATACGTATTAAGAGGAAGAAATATTAACAAAAAAAATGGATAAAATATAAAGAAGAAATAAAATTTAAAAAATGGATGCAATAAATATAATATGGTGAGGAACTATGTTTAACAATTAATTAATTAGTATACCTACAATTTATTAATTTATTTTGTACCAAAAATTATTTAGTATGCAATTATAATATAAGTTGTAATTAAGTGTGGACACACTATAGGCCGATATATTGCGTAACCTTTTAATTGTTTTAAATACTATTTACCAATAGTAATACTATTTAATTTTTTCATTTAAAATATCAAATATTTACTTGATAAAAAAGAAATATATGATGGTGTGAACTTACTTGTTTGCGTAGTACCCATAGCCATGGACATGTCGTGAGTGATGATCTGTCCCCACTGCATGGAAATGAGGGTCCAGACGGGGTCAGGCACTGGATTGTCGGGGAACATGACGATGCTCACCAATCTGGCTCCAGGAAGGTTGGTACCGGTCACCGAAGTTGGAGGAGCATGGATTCCTAGGGAGGGGTGTTAATAATTATATATTTATATTGAGTATTAATCGTTAATTTAAAATATTGGCTCTCTCTTCTTACTATATTGTGTTACTTTTTTACGTTTTCTTTATTGAGATTATTACATATATTTAATTTCTTATTTGTTTTTAAACTTCTTACTTACCGTCAGAGTACCTATGAGGGAGTAGCCTGGCGTATCTAGTGTTAGGGGTACCCCAACCTGGATTCTTGAGGTTGTTGCAGGATCCGTCGATGGTACGGAACTTGTTGTGCTGGCAAGGTGCGTACAATGGCTGGCAGGTCGGAGGAGGGCTGGCTGCTGGAGTCTGGGCTGGGTATGGAGAGATGCTGTCGGGAAAGGTAAATGATTATCTAGGTTCAATTTGGATAGATTTAAAATATTTTGCATATTATTAACAATAATAATGGTATGAAATATATTTGGCTTACACTTTAGCAATTAATACATCTTCGTATATTAATATTAAACTATTCCGATATCTTTGTCAAAGAATCTAACGAATTATCACGGTTTTCTTTAATTAATTGGAGATATCCAAACATGTTCTGCTCGAGACTAGATAGTTTCTTAGTTCTGTCACTAAGTAAATGACATGCTAAAGTTATGAAGGCTTACCTTAATGTCACTTCATGACCTATTCAATGGATTATTTCCATATCTTTCTAGGAAGTATTTCTCTGGCGACCCAGGAATCTAAACTATTTCACCTACGTTATTATAATTATTATACTTTATAAACATATTTTTAAAATAATGTTGAAACTTAATTATTAATACAGTCATAAAAATTCTTCCTTTCTTCTAAAAATCTTCAACTGAAAATACTTGGAGCGTGCTTATTAGAAAAGTAGCTGGCAGTAAGTTAAGTGGTTTCCGCTCTCTTTTAAAAGGAAACATTTTAAAACAAAGTGGGGAGGCAGTGGGTTTTCATTAAGGAGGCTTTGATAAAGCAGGAATAATATTTCACCTCTGAATTAAATATCTTGTGTCTCCACTTACAGGCATTTCTTTACCGTATCGTGTACTAATTCCAGTACAAACGTTTTTTCCTTTCATTTCCGTTAATATTGGTTCAATTAAATTTTTTTTTTTTATTTTAACATGATTTAATTCAGTTATAACTTTTTCTTTAGGCTACAATCATATCTAAGTATTTTTCACTCTTATCGCTTAACTTATAATAAACTAGCAGACCCAACAATTCTTCGCAATTATTAGATTTAGAGAAGTAGAATGATTAGTTGAATACAAATGAAAGTTTGATATAAATTAATATAGTTAGTTATTTACATATTGGATTAATGATTGAATCAATTGCATATTATATCTATTTAGTTTGTAGAAGTAAATATCATTTTATAATCAAACTGTATAGTAAAAAAATAGAAAGAACTTCAACAAGACTCAACCAATCTTCAAGAAACTTAGAACTGGTTTAGGGTCCTATAAACTGCACTAAAGAGCACAAAGCAGATATAATTAAACAAATTAGAGCCGGAGGTATAAAGTAATTTATTTGAAACATGATGTTAAAGGGTTTCCAACGACGCTATAAACGAATTTGATTTACTTTTTTATAAAACGATTTTTTTATCTACCTTACTATAATCTTCATTATTTTTTTTTAATGAAAAAGAGAAAAAGAAAAAGGGGGGGAAAGCGAAATGAATCAAAGAGATGAAACAATGTCATGTTCTAGTGTTATATATTACTAATGTTTATAATTACTATTGTATATTTGTACAGGCTTATTTATCGTCGGATTAAAAATATTATCTAATTAGACTAAAATAAGTTAGCTGTGTGATAGGTAATAAAATACCTTCCTCCTCTTTAGCGAATAAAAAAATCATTTAATACAATCATTGATATTTTTGATTGGAGAAGATGATGGGGGGTGCGATCAGCACAGAAACAACATAAATAAACAAAAAAATATTTATTTATGGCGACGTTTCGACCTGATCTTCAGGTCTTCATCAGGGCTATAAAAACAAAAAGACAGCAACCATCATTTAGAGAGAAAAAAGTTGATTAATAACTATGGACAAAGACAGTAGTAGATTGATTACATTATTATTTATATACAGTAATCAATAAATGATACAGTGGAAAGAATCTATAAAGAATAAGTAAAATTAATAATGGAGCTGAAAAAAAATATTGTAAAAGGAAAGAACAGGGGATAAGAAGAAATAAATGGAGAAAGGGGAATGAAGAATATTAATATTTATATGTAACATTAATATTTTTTCTTATTATTCAGAAAGAGACAAATCGATTGACAAATAATAACCATGAAAAATGTGTAATTTCTGAGCTACACCCCCAAAATGCTTGATTTTGTTGATAAATTTTTTTTATAGAAAAAATCGAACTATTCTATAACCTTCCCGGGAAAATCCTGTATATTTAGCAGATAGCCTCATCACAATAGGATGAACGGTACAGCAGTGCATTAAGTACCAATAAACAAATATTCATTTTTATTTATTGGATTTAAATATGTGGTCCGGCTACTTTACTATTGAAATGAAAACATTAATATACTATATTAAATGTTATTCAAAGTTACTTGGAATATTACAAAAGTCTCGGCAACTTTCTTGCACAGCAGCTGTCGACGAACGCCACTGAGTAGGTAATGTTTAACAAGTTTCAATTATCATTTTTAAAAATCATCTTAAAAAATTAAGGTCAATCTAGAGAATTCTTGTTTAATGTCACCCAACCAAAAAAAAAAAAAAAAAAATACAGTAGTCAGATTTGGAGAGCTTGACAATAACACACATCCAGTACCGTTCGGCCAATGCTACTCTGGAAGAATGATGCCTACCATATCTTAATATCCAAGGTAATCACTTAAAACAACATTTAATATGAATGTTTTATTTTATAATCTTGAATACTTTCTTGAGACTGGTAAATTTTTTTTAAATAAATAATTTTAAGTTCAACGTTTCAGCCAATCCCGCCATCCTCAGGAACAATCTACTACAAAACAGGTTTTATTACATGTATGATCCTCAAACATTTCAAAATACTTAACATTATTATTTATAATTTATCTATCTTAATACAATTTTGGAATTATATAATTTAAAAACTCTAACTCCATGCAGGTTATTCTGCCCAGGTCAAAAGAACAATTTCTATGAAACATTAAAAACAGGTAAAATATATTTTTTTGTTAATAAGTATATCCCACATATGTTGTGATAAAGTTTTTAAGGAATTGTGACTGTGATAAATGATTTTAATTTTGGTTTTAAGTAAATATTGACTAATTAGGTAATTAAACATATGTGGGATATACTTATTAACAAAAAAATATATTTTACCTAATGTTTTTAATGCTTCATAGAAATTGTTGTTTTGACCTGGCCAGAATAGCCTGCATAGAGTTAGAGCTTTTAAATTATATAATTCCAAAATTGTATTAAGGTAAGATAAATTATAAATAATAATGTTAAGTATTTTGAAATGTTTGAGGATCATACATGTAATAAAAGCTGTTTTGTAGTAGATTGTTCCTGAGGATGGCCGGATTGGCCGAAACGTCAGACTTATAAGAACAATAAAATGTTTTGAGACTAAAATGGATAGAAATTAAATTATTTAATTAATAAAAAAAAATGAATATTCTATATATAATGTAATAACTTGTTCGAGTCTTATTTCATTAATAAAATTGGTCTATGGGCTATTATATTATTGGTCAAAACACTTAAAATAAATATAAATAATAACTATGTTTTGAATTATGAGTGATGGTTTCCTTTCAGTGAATATAAAAGCTTGTATTTCGGTTAGTGTACTGTAATCTTCCAGTTAAAAAAAAAAAAAATATTGAGTTTACTAACTTGTTGTCGGGTTGGAAGACGGGTGGTAGCTGGGGTATATGGTTCTGCGGCCTGAGGTGTGGGACGAACACAGGGTGCTGCGGCTGAGGAACTCTATGAAGGCCGAGATCCCCACTGTAGTCACCTCCTAGGCTGTTGCTCCCGTATCCTGTCAGGGGTTCTGCAGATTCCCCGAGGGAGAAGGCGGCAGAGCTGTAAGCGCCTCCACCGAGACCATTGCCGCCGTGAGGGGAAGGATGGTAGATCTTCTGGCTGTGGACGAAGGATACTGGGCCATGACCTGTGCAACAAAACATGAAATGTGTATCAAAGATGAGATAATTTAAAATAAAAAATAAGGGTGAGTAACCAGGATATAAATAAATTAAGTTTTATAAAGATATGTGGTATTTTTCATCAGTCAACAACTGAATCTCTTTTCTATACTTAAATCAGCATCTCTCCGGACATAAGCATGAGGAGATGTCTCTCTGAGAGAACAACGTCAGTCTAACATATCACTCTGAGGGGATATGGAAGTTTATTAGCCTTTACGGAGAACTAACTTATTATAAGAAATGCATGTTTCGATTCGATATTATTTTGTCATAAATATTGAGTTTACTGACTCAAGTCATTAGTCCTACTTTCAAATTTATAATTTCTATTTAATCCCATATCACAGCCATTCTTCGAGGGTGTCGTAATTGGAGGATTAAAATAAATTACAACAAATCCCATCAAATTACCTTTACTCTACGTCGTAAACCTACTGACTGCTCTACAGTATACTTCAATAATGTTGCCCTTACTCGTGTTGAACAGATTCGCTACCTTGGACTACATCTGGACAAACGACTAACAAGACTGAAAGGACAGGAAACTGCACGTCGATTTCGACTATTACAGCACTTACTAGACAAATGGTCCAAACTTCCAATTCATTACAAAAGACTGATTTACATGACAATTATAAGGCCTATCTGGACATACGGCGTTGAGCTCTGGGGCTCCACTAAACCTTCGAATCCCTCTCGTATTCAATCCTTACAATCCAAAATCCTTCTTAAAATCCTAAATGCTCCCTACTTTGTGACAAATAAAATCATCCACAAAGACCTTAATGTTCAATTTGTTACCGATCTAGCCCGAACCAGATATCAATCCTTCTGTTACAAACTCCCTAACCACTCAAACCCATTAGTTTCTAATCTTGCTTCCTCTTTTATTCCGGACAATCCTCCGAGGCGTCTGAAAAGAAGATGGCCTCGAGACCTTATATTATAAAAATGTTTTTAGAGTGCTACCAGTGGGTAGTTTCTCTACATGCTTGTACCATACTATCACGATTTACTTGATGTATTTATGTACAGTTGTAAATAAATACATCAAGTAAATTAAAAAAATTTCTATTTATATTAATTTTTATCATCTACAACCTACTTTGCTGATATTTAAATTTCCATTCATTTATCTTCTACCTATTTATACTGGAAATTGAATTTAATAGCCGACAAAAGTCAAAAGTTAATGTAAGTATGTGGATATCCACGTTTATTGCTTCTTTTGTTTACCAAGCATTTGTCGTGCGGTGTGTGCCAAATGTGTATATCCAGTGTAAAGCAAAGAATTATGAAGAATTGATTGAAAGCTTAATGGACTACCGTATTCGCATATGTTACTACATGCGTTGATCAACGGATATAATAATTATAGAGAGGCGATAAACTAGGGCCTATTTTACCGTTGCAACATCGGAATGTCCTTCTGTTCGCCACAACATAATCAGTCCAGAATTTAGTAAAGGCGATATGGATCACAGGTGTTCATTATGAAATGGTTCAATCCAAAACGGGTGGAATGTTCCGCTCGAGTCGCATTTTTCTTTAGTAATACTTCTTTGGTAGTGTGCCAGTCAGTTTCATAACATTCTTTGAATATTTAATCGGGAACTGATATAATTTAATTGTATCTTATTAGGAATAATTAATCTTGATGTTTGGTGAAGGCTGAGTAACCCTTCTAGTGGGAATTGAACCCGTGTCTCAATAGTTGGAAATAAGCAATGCAGATCATAATTCCACAGCAAATACTAACAATAAATTTGTCTTCTGCAAAGCACCAGTAATTTCTTACATTATAAGATACTATGAACAAGGGAACACAGTTATACGTTATATTGTAGAAAGAAATTAATACGTTTTCTAAAATATTAGTAATTGATCCAGCCTCTGCAGTGTTGATATCTATAATGGGAAAAAAACTGGAGGTTGTTCATTATCGTTAACAAATCACCTCCTTGCACAAAAGTTGTTGAAGAAATAGTACTTCCTAACAAAGTACTGAACCACTGACCTATTTTTTATAAAGTCTGCTGCAAAGTACAGATACCTTCTTGTGTTAACAAATACTACTAACAAGAGAACATTGATTCGTTCTTATAAAAAAAAAAAAAATATAAAAAAAATCGGTATGTTTTTACACGGTATAAACAATTCACAAAGGTGTTGAAATTGTTTTCCCGGCTTCGATTCCGGTAGCAGCAGATGATTATTTACTCCGTTACTTCAGCTATAAGTAAGCTCTTCTGGGTTTGATAGCCCTTCTGGGACACTCAGTCTCTGCAAAGTTGCGTGCATATTATTGGTAAAAACATGGCGGTTGAGCAAAATCATGTATTTTGTTATATAGGGGAATTTATTGATAAAATGAAATAAGGATTGAAAAATGGAAGGGAAAGGAAAAATGGAATAAATTGAAAAAACTTGTATTTAGTTTGTAGACTGGTATTAACTGTAAGAGAATACTGTGAAAAAAAAATGTTATCTTTCTATTATATTATATCATATAAAAATATGTAATTTATATATGTCCGATCACGGATTGATCAGTATGCTGTGTAATGTGGCAACCCGATGTATTTGGGCAGCATGAATGAATAGAGCATTTCTCTTCTCTTCTCGTCTCCTTGCACAACGGTTGTTGAAAAAACTGTACTTTCATTTTATTTTCTTTCTTTTTTTAAAGTCTTCTGAAAAGTACCTATATCTTCTTTCATTAGCACATACTACTAACAATAGTACACTGATTCATTGTTTTGTAAAAAAAATAATAAAATGTTTAAGAAAAAATCGGTATGTAGTATTAATTTAAAATACTCGTAATTCACTAAGTGTTTTTTTAACAATTAAAATTTTGCCCTGGAACTTCACCTAAAACTTTTTTCAACACTCCAAATTTTCTCGTTGAGAAAACTACGATTCGGCGCTGTCCGAAGTGTATTTCGCTTGGTAAAATCGTTCTTGGGTTACACCAAACTAAGCAATACTGAAATTATGGTTTCTGCATGTCATTCATTTTTGTCTTATTGTCATCTAAAACTGACTCATAATCTGCAGCGTCTATGAAGCTGGATAAACTGCTGTTTCGAAATGATTAACAACTGGAGGCGTAGGAAGAAGAATTCTCAAGTTCCAGATGTAAGCTCCAGGAAACAAGAAGATAGATGGCCGCTGTAATTGGTCTCTCGATGAAATGACTTCAGGACAGGCGGTCGTTTTTCTCTGTACGGCTCGTTTCACCTGGCCGGGTTGTATTTTATTTCTTTCCCACTGGCTTTGGAATAAAACTTATATGGAAGGTCTCACTAAATAATATTATGGCGATAAATTTTTTTTTTTCAAATATGAAACACCGAATTAAAAGATTTTATTAAATTTTAAATGGTTATAAGGGTAGAACCCTACAGTATAAACTAGAGTTGCGTGAAAATTTTCTGTAGCTAAAAATGTACAGATAAATTAACTTTTATCTAATTCGATATAATGAATGAAAAGTGCTCTTCCTAATTTAAATTTTTTATATTTTATTTCATTACATCAAATTAAGACGTTTCGGTGCTGTGACCACATCATCAGGTATCTGCAAACAAATTCACAATTACCTGATTAAATATATATTTTAATATCAAATTTTATGTTCTTCTTATTAGTCATAAATATTAACAATTAACATATTGTTGTCCATTAAATAAACTATTAATAATTAAAAATTCCAACATAATTATAAATAAAGAGATCTCAACTCTAATACACCTTGTTGAATCTGGTTATCTTTACCATGTATCTCTGTACCACTGTTTCACAAAGGATGACTAATCTATTAACAATATATATTTTTTATTAAATAAATCAAAAATTAGTATCCAATTCTGTCTCAACATTTTATTTTTTACTAGTCCAACGTTTCGGCCATTCTAGCCATCCTCATGGACATCTTCAATACAATCTCTTCCTCACATTAATTTAAAATTTCTTTTGCAGGCTATTCTGCCCAGGTTATTTTCTTATAAGTTCAAAACCTATTTATTTAAAATTTAAAATCATTAATATTTAATTTTCCTCTATAAGATTATCAACAATTAAATACACCACCATATAACAAACCATTTTTTGGTTTGTTATATGGTGGTAAAAGAAATTTTAAATTAATGTGAGGAAGAGATTGTATTGAAGATGGCTAGAATGGCTGAAATAATTACCTTGTCTCAAAAAATTTTAAATCGGTACATATACTATATTACTAATGCATTAAATTTATTACAGTAACCAATAATATTGTACAAGATTAAATAACTAAATGATTTGCTATATCTATGTAATGCGTATATAAATTTTTTGTGTCTGTTTTAATATTAATCTTGTTAGCAATGTTTTTTGTGACATATATTGTTTTTGTTATTTTCCTATTTCGTGTGTTATTTGCTGTTTCTAAAATTTTTGGATTTTTAAAATCAAAATCATGTTTTAATGTCGTACTATGTTGTGCCAGAGCTGTTGTTTTGATATTTTTAACTTTTTTACAATTACTCCTGTGTTTCTCATCTCTTGTTTTAATTTTTTAGAAGTCTCTTCTATATAAACACCTTCACAATTCTGGAAATTAATTTTGTAAATTACATATTGTTTTTCCTTGTTATAAATTTTCAATCAGTCGATATATATAGAAAGAGATTTGATTTAGATGTAATCCATTTGTTATCAATGATAAAGATAACCTGATTCAAGAAGGTACATTAAACTTGAGATCTCATTTATAATTATGTTGAAATATTTAATCATTAATGTTTTATCTAATGGACAGCAATATGTTTATTTTTAATATTTAAGACTAATACGGAGGACATAACATGTGATATTAAAAGAATACATAAAAATGAAGACGTTTCATGAACTCCACTTTGGTACCAAGTCCCATCACTCAGCAGTCTTATTATAGAGGAGTACTAGATAATATAACTGTTCTAGTCATAAATTTAAATGACTATTAATGACTATAAGTAAAAATTATATATTAATAAATTTACAAACAATAAAGTGCTGTTATACATGTGGTTTATTATCAACTTAATTTTAGGTAAAAGAAAAGAATTAAAAAATATTTAAACATTACTATTTGTTTCCATTGTGTCAAATATACTAATTAATTAAATCATTTTTTATTAGTTAAGAACATGAAACTTCAATTTTTAATGTTTAGTATTTTTATAGGGTAAAATTTGAAACTCCTTTTGAATTAATTACCTAAAACTAGTATCTTTTTTTATCATTAAATTGCAAGTTAATTATACATTTGTCCTAACATATCAATTAATGAGCACATTTTTATGTTTTTTTTTTTTTTTTTACTCTCTCTAAATTTGATCCAAAAATAAAAAATAATTTCTTTTTAAAACAATTTTGATCTCTTTTCTCTCAACTTTATTCTTTTTTAACATCCGACGTTTCGACCTCTCAGGTCATTCTCAAGGATTCCTTATTCTGTCTTCATTCCTTTTTTTCCTTAAAATTCATTACTGCCGGCCCAATTGGGGCTTGTTAATGAACATAAAAGTAGTTATTGAAAGTTTTAAATTTAGGAAATAGTTTAATAGAAGAAATTATTGGGACAAAGGCAATTAGCCGGCAGTAATGAATTTTAAGGAAAAAAAGGAATGAAGACAGAATAAGGAATCCTTGAGAATGACCTGAGAGGTCGAAACGTCGGATGTTAAAAAAGAATAAAGTTGAGAGAAAAGAGATCAAAATTGTTTTAAAATGAAACTAAACCACTCTCAAACAACTATATAAATAAAAAATAAATCTAATAAAAAATAATATTAGAAATTAAATGAGTGATATGAAAAATGCAAGTTTGATCTCTGACTTTTAGACAAAAATAAAAAAAAAACTTCTTTGAGTGTTCCTTGAATACTCTTATGGTTCCAATTTGTTATCTACAAATGCAATGAGTGAATTAAAAATAAAAAAATTCATTGACAATGTAACATGAATTAATGAATTATCAACATTAATATATGGCTAAATTATTCTGGTTATGCTAAACTGAAGTTATTTATTGACTTTAAATTTGGTACTTTCTGTATTTAGTATTGAATAATTAGAAAAAATAAACAAATATATTTTTAATTCCTTAAAAGATATATTTAATTAGATAATAGTTTTAAATTAAAAAAATTAATTGTGGTTTATTTATCAATTGTTTCATGCATAAGAATAGAAAAATAACAGAAGTAATATATATCACAAAAAGACATTGGTAACGTTATCAATTTTAAAATGAATTCAAATAAATTATGTACACATTGTATAGATATAGTAAATAATTTATTAATTTAATCTTGTACAATATTCTTGGTTATAGTAATAAATGTAATACATTATTAATATAGTATATGTACCGATGTAATATAGTTTATAAACAAAATATATATTGTTAATATATTAGACATCTTTTGTGGAACAGAGGTAGGAGATATTTAATTCAATTGTAATATATTTGCTATCAATAGTAAAACTAACCTGGTTCAAGAAATTATATTAGAGTTGAGATCTCCTTATTTATAATTATGTTGGAATTTTTAATTATTGATATTTTATTTAATGGAGAGCAATATGTTTATTGTTAATATTTAAGACTAATAAGGATAACATACAATGTGTTTAATCAGGTACTTATTTTAAATTAAAAAAAGAAATTGTGGTATATTTATTAAGTGTTTTATGCATAAGATGAATATTGTGAATTAGTTTGTAGATACCTGATGATGGAGTGACAGTTCCGAAACGTCGTTATTAGATTCAAATTAGGAAGAGGCCTTTTAATTCACACTAGTCCAGTAGAACATATAACTTTAACTTTAATTTTAATTATATTATTTCAAAATTTTTCGAGACCAGGTAATATTTATCAATAAATTAATTTAATATCCAAAACAGTCTCAACACTATTTATTTATTTGTCCCAAATTGGACAAATAAATAAATAGTGTTGAGACTGTTTTGGATATTAAATTAATTTATTGATAAATTTAACTTTAATGTTATGTACATTTATGTTTAAAAAAAAAAAAATCTCAATGTAATTAAAGCAAAATGTATTTTATAGAAGTCTTTTGAAAATCTTGTGAAAATTCTCTGGGGAAAGGTTAGAGCTACATGCTGAGCGATTCGTTTGTTTCGGTGTAAAAAATTGTTTTTAAATATTATATATACATACATATAATCGAGAGTCAAAATTTCGTCATATATAGATAGGTACAAGAGTGACATGAATGGTTAAGAACACAAAGCATGGCGAAACGTTGCCTTCTCCAAAGATGGCAAGTAGATTCGAGAATGACTAGAAGAAAAAAAAATGTTTTGTTAAGAGGCCATTTTTCGCTTATCAAGCTGTATCCGAGGGAATAGAAAACGGTTTGTTATCCCCCCGGCTCAAATCAGTTATGTCAACCTCTTTTAAAAAATAAAATTGAAAAGTAAACTGTTTATTGTTTCTTTATCGCCTCTCTCAGGGAGAGAAAAATTAAATAACAAAATTTATTAATTTTAAAAAACCAAATCACATTTACTCTTCGTCATGAACCTATGACCTCTTGCCCTACAGTATCCTTTAATAATACCCCACTTATTCCTGTCGAACAGATCCGTTACTTAGGAATACATCTGGATAAACGACTGACATGGAATCCTCATACAAGACTAAAAAGACAGGAAACTGCTCGTCGATTCCGACTATTATAGCACTTACCAGACAAATGGTCTAAATTGCCATTCCATTACAAAGGACTGATCTAGATGACTGTAATAAGACCTATCTAGACATACGGAGTTGAGCTTTGGGGCTCCACTAAACCATCGAATTCCTCCTGAATCCAATCCTTACAGTTCAAAATTCTTCGTAAAATCCTTAATGCTCCTTACTTTGTTACAAATCAAGTCATCCATCAGGACCTCAATGCCCCATATGTTACTGATTTGGCCAGAACCAGATACCGTTCCTTCCATGATAAACTTCCCAACCACCCAAATCCACTTGTTTCTAACCTGGCTTCTCCTTCATTACCTAATAATGTTCCTAGGCGTCTGAAAAGAAGATAGCCACGATCTACTCCTCTAGAAATGTTATTGGAGTTCTATCGACAGGTAGATTCTCCACATGTTTGTATCATGTCACTATGTCACCTACAGTAAATTTACTTGTTCTATATATTTTTATACAGTTGTAAATAACAATAAATAAATTTAAAAAAAAAAGTTAATAAAATTCGTAGGTCTCTCATGAAAAAAGAATTTCTATAGATTTTCTACATCATTTTATAAGTTGATTTTACTTTTAGACAAGTCTCCTTTAACTAAATATATTCTTTTTTAATTACAAATTATCCATTACTGATTATTATTATATTATTTTATTCACCAGGAGCGCGGTGACACTGACTCTAAGGACCAGGGTTATAATACGGTTGGGTAGAAAATTGTTTTCTGTTACATTGTAGCTGTGAGTCAACCCTGTGGGCTCTGGAGCCTTCTTGGGGTCCTCCCAGCCTCATAAATTGGGTAATATCTTGCGGTCAAACGTGATTCTGACCAAATAACCCCTTTGCACAACCGTTGGACAAGTAACAGTACTTCCTTACAAAGTACTGAACCCTGACCCTCCGTGGGTTTTACCGGTACAGATTTTAAGTGTATTCACTAAATTGTGTATGTCTAGAGAAGGCGGATGATTTAGTATATTCACAAAATTAACCAAAATAGGTTTTTTTACACATAATTGTGCGTATGTGTTGTGTTTGAACAGTCTAACTGAGAAACAAAAATTTTGAGGTAGAAATAATAGACTTACCGGAAGCAACATTTTATATCTTGCTATTTTCTACAATTGCTAATTTCTACAAAATTACTGCTCTAATGATTTTTATTATAATCACATTAACGTAAAATCAAGTAATCATTAATACCACTCAGGTCTTATCTTCATTCCACAAAAGTTTTTTAATTGATTTATTAAGTCAAAAAATAGTCTACTTCAATTTTAATAAGTATCAAGCACTTATTGTAGTCTTACTGGGATGTGCTTACTATTAGGAAAATGAGCTGCTTTCTAACCCAATATAAGGCATCTTGTTTGTGTAGAAATTCAAAACTTCTACAGACAAAGAAATAATTTATACATTTCAGTAAAAAGTATTTGAAAGATGATTCGGAACTAAAAGTATGCAAATTTCTCTTATACCTGTCATAACACGCTAATAATGCAATATATCTCCTTATATCATAAAGGTAAATACCACCGTCCACGTGGAGATTTATCTGTTAATGGCAGAAATAACTAATCAAAGACTGCTATTATTGCCGAGATTTTTAAAAAGAATTTCAGCATAAATGGACCTTTAAAATGAATGGGAAAATTGTAACTTTATTTTTCCAAAATCTTTTTTTTATTATTTAATCTCAAGTACCTTCTACTGGTGGATTTTTATAATTAATATTTCTTGAAAAAAAAAAAAAAAAAGCGTGGTGTGAGAAGTATGTGAATATTTATTGAAAAAAGACAGCTGACAGTATGAAGTAGATTGTAGGAAGATAATCCGGGTGGCCGTCAATAAAGGTATCAAAATAGAAAATGAGAACTATTTATTGTAAACTAACGTTTCGCTCCACTTTGCATGGCTTCGTCAGGGCTGTCATAATAGAGTTCTGAAGTTGATTGAGAAGAAACGGGGGGGGGGGGAATGGTTCCCTTCTCAGTCGACTCTCCTATAATACGTGAATTTTTCTTAAACCTGTTATAAAACCAGTAACCAGACAATCACGAATCAAATTACTGTTGTTGAATATCTTTATTAATTAAGAAACGTTACTTGTTTTTTCGTGATGAAACACACGTTTTTATTATAAAACTACCCTTGAAACACTTGTCTAGTTCGCTCCATATCGCACATAGAAAGGTACTCTATAATTCAAGAATTCTAGAACTAGTCGATAAATTATGACAGGCTATTGGAAATGGACCGCCCACTCGAATGGTTTACTTCATATTTCTTCATTGGTGGAGCAAGAAAAAAAAATTGAAATACATTGATATACGCTAAGATTGATAAATGGCAATTTTCGCCAAATAGGGAAGTGCCGCGTATGGGTTTCGCAAATGGCGTTCACGTCCTAGATCACTGACCCAATAAAATAAATAAGACAACTTTAACCCGACTTGGGAAAGGGAAAGATATGTTAATTTAACGCCCTGTCACATAGCACAGGTGAATGGCAATATGTACTGCAATCTAATTTCAAGGATCTGTTTACACTAGTTGGTGTCATAAAAAAAAAAAACCTTAATTATCATTTAACAGCAATAATTACGTAATTACCTCTTAAATTAATATAAGAATAACTTCGAATTCCTCTCGTATTCAATCCTTACAATCCAAAATCCTTCGTAAAATCCTCAATGCTCCTTACATTTTCACAAATAAAATCATACATAAAGACCTTAATGTATCCTATGTAACCGATCTAGCCCGAACCAGATATCACTCCTTCCATTATAAACTCTGACCACTCAAACTCCCTAGTTTCTAATCTTGCATCCTCTTCCATTCCTGACAATTCCTCGAGGCGCCAGAAAAGAAGATGGCCACGAGACCAGCTAATGTAAAATGTCATTAGAGAGCTACCAATGGGTAGTTTCTCTACACGCCTGTAACACTCCAATTTAACTTAGATCAGATTTACTAAATGTATTATAATGTACTGTTGTAAATAGCAATAAATAAATATTAAAAAAAAATTAATGTAAGGAATCAATTTAAGATCTTTTTTTAATCCGGTACTAAATTAGACTTGTATATATTATTACTATATTAAAATTGTCTTATAGATAAGTAAATGAAACGATTAAAAAAATGATTGAATTAAGATAGAAAAAATATTTAGAGAGTTATTAAAAAAAAAAAAAATTTAAAACAAATAAAGGAAAAGTAATAAGCAAATAAAAGTACTAAAAAAATGTATATTATATTACCAGCATGCATTTAGATTATACTTTACCTTTAATATTATATAGTTTATCTTATTTATAAGATGCATATAGCAGCCCAATACAGTTAGTTAAATTTTCGCTACTTATTAAATATTGATCGATTCAACTAACTTAAGTCTTCTCTTCCCGTTTTAAGTAAATGTTTCAAAGGTGATATGAGACTGTCACTAAATAAGGGTTTTAGTGGGGCGGATCGGTTGGGAAGGATTGCTATCTAATAATTTTTGTGTTAGGATATCCTCTTGTGAGATTGTGACATGAACATAATCGCTATAAGTTTCTGTTTCAAAGGTAAGATAATTAAGGTTTTCACGGAAAGTAGTAATGGAAAATTCATGCAGTTAGTTAGTTCATGACGTTTTTTTAATATTTTAGCTACTTTTTAAATATTGCTCTATTTAACTATCTTAAGTCTCCTGTTCCTCTTTCAAGTAAATGATACAAATTAAAAAAAAAAAATCAAATTAAAATATGTACTGCTACAACCCATGAAGGCTTAAGGGTGCAGTACTTTGGAAAGTAAGAAAGTAATGTTACTAAACCCACGGTTGTGCAAGGAGGTGATTTGGTCAGAATCACGTTTTTTTCATTTTTACCCACTTTGTGAGGCTGGGTGGACCCAAGGAGGGCTCCAGAACCCACAGAGGTGACTCACGGCTACAATGTAACTGAGAACAATTTTGCAGTAAGTTCGAATTACTGTGATATAATTATACAAAATTTTTTTTGTTTAATAAGACAATAATATTTGACACTATAATTTGAAAACAAAAATGTTGCAAGTATGACTGTCAATCTACAATATTGTAAGAAATGTGTATAGAAAAGTTATTATATATATATAATAAATAAACAAAGCTTACCAGTGTAGTTCTGTATAGTTTCGTAGAACTGTACAGCCAGGCCCTCACTTATCAGCAGTCCAATGACTAGCAGGCGTATGCTGTGTACTACTTTGTTGGGCGCCATCTAGAACAATCAAGATGTTTTTTAGTACCCTGTATAAAAGATAGGCTTCTTATACAATAAATAATAATGTATTATTATACACACAAAAATTAAACAAAACAAATTTCCAATTAAAATGTTCACAGAAATCAGGTAATAATAAACCATATTAATAATTAATTGCAAATGCTATTTATCACAACAGACTAATTAATCGATCCAGAATCAGCCTTGTTATGAAATACATATCTTAAAAGTAATTAGATTCCAATAATAAACACTCTTGAAATTAAATTATAAGTTTTATAATATTAAAAAAAAAAATGGATTTCTAGATAACGTTAGATAAAACGTTGATACGTGGATAAAAAAAAATGTCATATGCAGTACGAAATAACGGTTTTAAGTTATTGTAAAGAAAAAATGTAATAGAAGAATGAGAGAATATGGAAAATTTTAAATTATAACAATGTTTTATATGTAGAATGAGATAACATTTTACTACGGAGTTACATTTATAAAAATGAACTGTTTTTATTTGTTATCAAATTTGTCATTAAAAAAAATAAAAATCATAATATAAAATAAATTTTTGTAATCTTAGTACATGGTTAGCTGCAGAAACAGGAGCAATCCCGGTGATATAGATGTAAGAGGGAATAAAAATTGATGAGGAAATAAAAGAGGTGAAAGGTGGGAAATGCTTATTTTTTAAATTCCAAATTTCTTAGCTTTTTTAATTGGAATTTACAACTGTACAAAAAATACAACAAGTAAATATGAGAAATGTTTCAAACACTTGATAATCTTGGGAAGGAATCACCCAATGATGGTACTTCAAACATTAATTCAAATTAGTTCGTAAAATCCTCAATGCTCCTTACTTTGTCACAAATAAAATCATACATAAAGACCTTAATGTTCCTGTGTAACCGATCTAGCCCGAACCAGATATCACTCCTTCCATTATAAAAAACTCCCTAACCACTCAAACCCCCTAGTTTCTAACCTTGCATCCTTTTCCATTCCTGACAATCCACTGAGGCACCTGAAAAGAAGATGGCTACGAGACCAGCTAATGTAAAATGTCATTAGAGTGCTAGCAATGGGTAGTTGCTCTACACGCCTGTAACACTCCATTTTAGCTAAGATCATATTTACTAAATGTATTATGTAATATACAGTTGTAAATTTCCATAAATATATTGAAAAATTTAAAGTAGAAAGTCCTGTGGCTATCTTCTTTTCAGAGGCCTTATCGGAGATTGTTAGGGATAAGAGATTAAGAACTAACGAGTTAGGATGGATAAGGAGGTTGAAATGAAAAGCCGCATATCTATACACGGGCCAAATCTGCAACAAAATGAATGTTAAGGTCTTAGTTGATGAATTTATTTGTAAGGCAATAAGGAGCATCAAGGATTTTCCGGAGGATTGAATACGAAAGGAGTTTGGTGATTTGGTAGGGCCCCAGATCTTAATTCTATATATCCAAATTGGTCCGATTATTATTATATGTAATAATTTTTTATAATGAATGGGTAGTTTAGAGCATTAGTCAAGTAGGTTCCAAAAATTTAAAAGCTAGAATTTACTAAACTAAGGTTAAGAACAGCACCATAAAGTTTTTGAAAAAGCATGAGTTAACCGGAGAATTTAGAAGGCTACACAACTGCAGCCGGCAAATATATTTCAGGTTATAGCGTTGTGGTGAATAAGATGTACATGTAATGAACGGATCCCTAAAATGTTAATAAACATAGAACCGACAGGTAAATGTCCAATGGGTAGACCGAAACGTAGATGAGAGGATTGCCTTAAGACTGAATTAATAAATTTGGGTTTAGAGGGACGTTACTGGGCAAATGTATATAGGTAACGATTGGTGATATCGGCATCGAACCTTTAGATTCGCTAAAACTTTTTAATTTTTTATTATTATTATTAATGCTTGAAGAGTAATCTTCCAGTTAATGGGCATTTAGTCAATGAATACTAATGCTTATTAATTGCCTATAATGATACTCTCTAATCATAAATGACGCTAATTAATTAATTAAATAATATTACAAATTAGTCAATTAAAAACATCCCGTTCCCCTTTTGCGTTGTGCAGGTTGAAATGAAGCAGTGGGTTTGAATGGACGGGTATAAACTGATGAAATCGTACGTCTTGTTCTGTATAATTGTTGTTTGAACATCTGGAACTTTCGATTCTCCCTAAGCTATAATTACTTGGGCGAGGTTTAGCATTGGTAATGAGGCGTAGCAGTTGTAATTAGTATGTGTGTGATTATCTCGTCTGTAACCATTGTGTTGGTTTGTGAGATTGAGACGTGGAGTTCAATAGCGAGAGAATATTCTTTGGAATGGTTCCAGTATATTTTTTAGCAATCATTATTTCACTGTTTATTTTCGGTATATTATACAACTTATTTATAGCAATAATTTATCTTAAAGATGTGACAAGTGAATAATGATCCTTCCATTGTATCCCAATCTCTCCAATCCCACATCACCACCCTCGAAGAATGGTGCCAAAACTGGAGGATTAAAATAAATTCCAATAAATCCCACCAAATCACATTTACCCTTCGTCCTAAACCTTCGTCTTGCCCTACAGTATCTTTTAATAATACCCCACTCATTCCTGTTGAACAGGAACTTAGGACTAAATTTGGACAAACGACTGACATAGAATCCTCATACAAGACTGAAAAGACAGGAAACTGCTCGCCGAATCCGACTATTACAACATTTACTCGACAAACGGTCCAAACTTCCAACCCATTACAAAAGACTGATCTACATGACTATTATAAGGCCTATTTATATAATTCCTCTCGAATCCAATCCTTACAGTCCAAAATCCTTAATGCACCTTACTTTGTCACAAATCAAATCATCCATCAAGACCTCAATGTCCCTTATGTTGCCAGTTTTGTTGATTTGGCCAGAACCAGATACCAATCCTTCCATAATAAACTTCCCAACCACCCAAACCAACTCGTTTCTAATCTGGCTTCTCCTTCACTACCTAATAATCCTCCTAGACGTCTGAAAAGAAGGTGGCCTCGAGATCTTCTCCTTTAGAAATGTTTTTGGAGTTCTATTAATGGGTAGATTCTCCAAATGTTTTTATCATATCACAATATCACTTACAGCAAATTTACTTGATGTGTATGTATGTATACAGTTGTAAATAGCAATAAATAAATTATTAAAAAAAAAAAAAAGATGTGACAAGGGCAATGAGCCTGCAATTTTGACTTTTTAAAAAGCAATGACATCAATATTGAAGGTATAGCCAAAGAAATCAGTGTGTAGTTGAAGGAAATATTGTAATTGTTATATAAAAACAAAAAATGTTTTGTAGGTTGTATCCTTGAGAATGGCCTGAGGGCCGAAACGTTGGAGAATTTTAAAGAATAAAAGTTGAGAGAAAAAAAGGATCAAAATTGTGTAAATTGATAATAAACTAAACCACTTTCAAACAATGATTTATAACAAATAATTAATCTTTATTTATATGTTTTGAGGACCCCCCATATAAATAGAGTTATCGAGTAAAATCATTGCTTATACAGGATGTTTCAGGGTTAAGAGGCCACTGAAAATATGAACTAAAGATTTCAAAAACAAGAAAAAAATTTTCTCTGAAGGTATGTCCGCAAACGCTTTGTTTAAGAGATATTCACACCTAAAGATTTTCATTGTTATGAATTATTTGAAACGTGACAAAACACGATATTATATAATATCGTGTTTTGTCACGTTTTATCATAATAT
>NW_027106192.1:122813-123318 GCF_000696795.3 Halyomorpha halys | reverse complement strand
TAATGCTGCCTGTTGCCACCGTACTGTTGGGGGTGCTGGTTGCAACATCTGGAATAGTGGGTTAGGTTGATGTTTCATCAAGTCCAGGAATTCAAATTTATTTTAAGCTATTTTTTATTTATTCTAAAAATAAAGAGATAGCTTTTAACTATTTTTATTTCAGTTGATTTATCAATTAGTTGATTAATGAAATAATTAATAATTTTAATTAGGGAAATTCTCAAGAATAAATACCAGAGGTATTGAAAACGGTAATGATAATAAGAATATGTGTATGCCTATGCAAGAGGCCAATTACAAAAATTGGGAATAGAAAATTATGATTTAAAAATGTTTTAAATATTATTTTGTAGGTATAATTTCTGATGAAGAATCCTCAAGGTAAAAATGTTCCAAGGTAAAGAACGCCTGTCGGTCAAGGTTGGTCGGGCAACGTCCTCTGTACCGTTTGCTGCCTCCTGTATCTTTCCAGTAGTATTAACAATTATACCGCATTAACGTAAAA
>NW_027106192.1:117686-122703 GCF_000696795.3 Halyomorpha halys | reverse complement strand
TTATTAAATAATAAAGTATTGCGTAAAGTAAGGTAAGTATTTATAATTGCTTACTCCTACAATTAAATATAATTTTTCCATAAAAAAGTTTTTTATCACTCATTTTTTAATTTCATCATTTGGACAAAGTTTCAGGTGGTTCACCTATTATCAAGTTCATTGTTTATTATTCATAACTGTTTGAGCATAGTGAGTTAGAGATAATTAAGTGATAGTTATATGTAAAAAAAAAAGATTATATTCAAGATCTTGCATATAAGTTTAAATATTTCTCCTGTTTTCTTACTGTAGTGAAGTGAAGTCAGAGAACATAAAAACAATACATAAAAAATATATGTTAATGATACAACTAATAAAGTGAAAATATAGAAGAGTAATGAAAAAAAAAGACGTATTTTAACTTATATTAAAAATTCCAAATGTATATATTTTTTAAATTTATTTATTGATTAAATAAACAACTTATTAAAAATGTATACAATAAAATTTGAGGTTAGTTATACAATGGCATGATATAGGAATGTGTAGAACCAAGTGATAGTACTGCAATAACATGTCTAGAGAAGATAGGTTAGAAACTAGTGGTTCTCGATGATTAGGAAGTTTATCATGGAAGGATTTATATCTGGTTCTGGCCAAATCAACAGAAAGGAACATTGAGATCCTGATGGATGGCTTGATTTGTGACAAAAAAAGAAGCATTTGAGATTTTATGAAGGATTGTGGATCGTAAGGATTGGATACGAGAGTAATCGATCATTTAGTAGAGCTCTTGTTTTAATTTTTTTTTTTACTTTTTGTCATCACATAATTAAGAATAATGAACAAACTGCCCATAACTTTGTTCAGATGATGATATTAAGAAGATAAGCCATGAAAATCATAATTTCTTTCGGAAAAAAACTAACAAAAACATTGGTATTTTGTTAAGTGAAAACTGGAAATTAATGATTAAATTAAGTATAATTTAATACAAGAAAAACCTTTTAGAAATATTTCATGTGTCTACCAATTTTGGTAATTAAAATCTTAACTTGTCAAGACTTTAACCGAAAATTCTCTACTAATTCCTTAATTTTCCCCCTCTCCAGAAATTTCTGATTAATAACATTCTTACAAACAAGCAATTAATAAAAAAAAAAAATCAAATGAATCTGTACTTATTCGAAAGACCGACAATTTTTCTACTTTATATATACCAGCAGTTATACAATTCGTGATATGTGAATTTGATTACTATTTATTTATTTTTTTAATGGTAAGAAAAAAAACGATGTTATTAACAAATGTATATATACTGGATATATATGATACATGTCGTAATCAAAGTGTATTAAATAACCATTATGAATAAGTATTTATTTATTTGAAAGGTATCCATGATGTTTTAAATATAACAAGTTTTAACATGGTAATTTTTGAAGGTATAGGATTGTAAGCAGTCTAATTTAAAGTATACAGTATATGTTAAATGTAAAAGAGCTCCTAGCACATATTCTGAGAAACATGTGTGGTAATCTTTAAGAGATATACGATAAAACCTTCAACAGCTTCGTCACATCATCTTTCCTGCACCTCACTTGTTCCTTCTTTCCTTTCCGTTTTTTTCTATAACTTTATTATTATTTTTATCCATTACTTTATTAGAGTTTAAAAACGTCCAAAAAAACATAAATCATACACGAACTACTAGAACTAACCTATCAAAACTAAACAGACAAAATGGTGTGGAGCTCAGCCTTTCTGTTGCGTGACGTCATTCTCCATTTAGCAGACCTATTAACAGACTCTCAACCATGGTAAATTTTATATCGTTTTAACATGCTAAAAGAAGGAAATATTTCTCCATTTAACACCATTTTTTCCATTTTACACTGTTTAACTAAAGATCATGGATAACTCTTTTGAAGTATTTAATTTAATTAATCTACTTCTTACTTTAATTTATGAACGTTTAAAGAATAACAATAATTTTCCATATGTGGTTTTATTGTATTAATATAAATAATAACTATGTTTACAGTCAAATCGTGAGTAAATAATTATGCAAAGTTTATTCTGGGAGATTAAGTTATTAAAATAACCCTCACGACTGTTTGTTTTGAAACAGGAGTCCCAAAATGGATTTTTTTTTGCAATAATTTAGTATTAGTAATATCGAGAAGGCACAATTAGAAAGGCTCTTCGGTTCTATGATATAGTTGCTGATAATTCCTCAGGGAAATGACCAGAATTAGACGTTTCGACACGGCAATATAATTGGCGGTTGGTTAGAGTTCCAATATATGTGGTCGTTTTAAATTTCTCGCTAAAATTATTTTTAATGGAACTTATTAGATGCAGACAGGGCCTATGTAATTTTGGCATCATTGGATCGATTTTTAAGATGAACGAAAAAGTGGCATGTACATATTTCATATTTTGAAATTACTTCTATTGTTAAATAAAAAATTTAAAAAAACACAAAAAAAACTGAAATTCTAATTTAACTCATATTTTAGGTAAAAATTAAAATGTAATACAAAACACAACATATATGTGATAAGTACAATAAATTTGATGGAATTAAAATCATTTAACCAATATATTACAATTATTTTTAGATATAGACTTTAATTTAAGAGAATTAGGGGGGCCGTCTGTAGCTCAGGTGGATAAGTGCAATCTTAGCGATCTGAGATCTGCTAGCGGTGCCGGAGTATTAAGAATATAGAACCATTCTACAGAATATCTCTTGACAGTTTACAGGAATATTCATGATCTTTAGTTTAACATATTAAAGTGATTTAAATGGAAAAAGTTTTTTTAAATGGAGAAATATTTCCATCTTTTAGTATTTCAAAATAATATCAAATTTTGAGGGTCTGCTAAATGGTGAATGACGTCAAGCATTTTGTCTGTTGTCGTTTTGGTAGGTTAGTTGCTCGTAATTTCCTATTTTGACGTTTTCATACTCTAAAAATGTAATGAATAAAAATAAAAATAAAGAAATGGAAAAACAAGAGAGGAAACAAGGAACAAGGAAGAAAGAGAGGTGGAGGAAAGATGATGATGACGAAGCTTTTGGAGATTTTATTATTTCGTAAGTTATACAAAAATAAACGAGGTTACACAAGTGTCTCAAAATATGAGCTAGGAGCTCCTCTGCATTTAACATATAACATGGACTTTGTATTAGGCTGCTCACAATCATTTAGCATGTTAAAACTTCTTACGTTTTACTTAGATTTAAATTTAAGTGTAATAAAGACATTCTTCCAAAAAGTGCCAATCATATTATAGTAATTATTCAAATAATCTAAAAGTCCAACTTAAAATATCACAAATTACTTTTTGACAATTTCTATTAAATTTTGGATGCCAGTCATACATGAATATATTTAAATAATAAAATTACAAAATATTCAAGAAAATGTCACGGTAAACGAATGATATTGATGTATTTTTTTTTTTTTTTTAGAAATTTGCCATTTGTTTGTACTCGTCATTTGTTCAGAATGTTTAAAAGGTGTTTCGATTTATAAACAAGGTGCGTGAACGAGAAAATGACAGACATGTAAATTTTTTTGATTCTTCATTTCTTTACTTTATAGCTCAATCTACATTTGTCAATGGAGATTGTCATCTGTTGATTGATTGTTGTCACCAGTAAATTTGATGGAATAATTTTGAATATGTTATTAGAGATTTGTGTTGGAGCAGAATCAGCAGAAAAACGTGATATAAAATTTAGTTTTTAGTCGAAGAGGTCCCTCATCCAACTCCTCTTCAATCCTCTACGGAAGTTATCGGTTATAATTTTTGTGGTCATGGTATTTTTGAGATTGTAAGCATGTCCTATTATATGTCATGGAATCGTTTGTTCTTATGCTTGTGTTAACTGTTTTCTTCTAAAGGTCGGTGTGTAAAGTTATGTTGTTGGCATATCAAGGTGCTTTTGTAATTGTCCTAAATGTTTGAGTTTGTTAATGTATATTTTGCTGTTCCAAATATTTGGGATGCGTAGATCCAGATTGATTGTATAATGCACTATAAATATTTAATATTATTGAAGATAAAATAACACAAATATTGTATTATATTTTAGTGAATGAACATAGAATATTATTTTGTTTATTAGTTCTTTTTTACATTTATTCATTGATATTTACTACTGTATAATATATACAATTAGTAAATTTGATGTTAGTTATAAAATGGCATGATACAAACATGAGAATCAATCCATTGATAGAACTTCATTAACATTTCTAGAAGAGAAGATCTCGAGGACATCTTTTCACACGTCCAGAAGGATTATCAGATAATGAAGAAGAAGCAAGAATTGAAACAAATTTGAGTGGTTAGCAAATTCATCATGGAAGAATTGGTATCTGGTTCTGGCCAAATCGGCAGCATATGGAACATTGAGGTCCTGATGGATGAATTGATTTGAGAAAAGTAAGGAGCATTAAGGATTTTGGATTGTAAGGATTAGATACAAGAGGAATTCGATGGTTTACTGAAGCCTCAAAGCTCAACTCCGTAAGTCCAAATAGGTCTTATTATAGTCATATAAATGAGTCTTTTGTAATTAGTTTGGAAGTTTAGACCGTCTGTCGAGTGAGTGTTGTAGTCCTAGGTAACGGATCTGTTCCAATGGAATAAGTGGGGTATTATTAATGGATATTCTGGGGCAGAAGATCATGGGTTTACAACAAAAGGTAAAGGTTACTTGGTGAGATTTATATGCCTATATTTTAATCTTCCAGTTTTAGTTATTTTAAAATATACCAAAAATATTTTAATACTGATGTAATTGAAATTTTTATTTATGTTTATTTTATCTGAAAACAGAAATATTAAATAAGACAATATTGTGTATTAATGTTTAAGACAGAATAGATTCAATATTTTAAATAAATAAATAATGTAGTATATTTTAATATTTTAGGTCTGATTTTCATATATTAATAATGTAGTATATTGTAATATTTTAGGTCTGATTTTCATATATTAATAATGTAGTATATTGTAA
>NW_027106192.1:70895-117636 GCF_000696795.3 Halyomorpha halys | reverse complement strand
TAATAATGTAGTATATTGTAATATTTTAGGTCTGATTTTCATATATTAATAATGTAGTATATTGTAATATTTTAGGTCTGATTTTCATATATTAAAGAGTTTTTGATTAGTTTTATATAAATAGCTGCTGGCTGTATCCAATTTGCATAGCAGGCGATTTATCTATTATATTTTTAACGGTCAAGAGTCAACTGAAATGCCGAATCATTCCATGTAATCATTTTGGGCCAAGCTTTCACGGAGCAAAGGGAAAAATCGCTGAGTTTAATAAAAATTATAGTATTTCTGAAATAATGCGATTGGTGAACTTTAAGTTTATCTTCTATTATCAAATTTTGTAAATTAATTCAATCTTTAGAACGAGCTAACATTTTTTTCCGGTCAAACATAAAATTAGTTGAACTATTGACAAAAGAAAAAAATACTTGAGAACATAAATTATACAGTTAATTTAAAAGCAGATACAAGGAATTTAAAGCAATATTATGATTTTAAATAAAATAAATTTATGAAAAATATGGGAAAAATTTTTGTTACTATTTACGATAAATTTTAATATTAATTTTAATAACTGGAATATATACAAATTGAGACCAAAATGAAATTTGAATTGAATTAATAACAAGCCTGACCTGAGTGTATGGAAGGTTATAAATTGTTTTTTATATGATAGTTGATAGTGTAGATTAATCGAAAATTAAAAGGTTTAAAAATTAATGAAGTTTTGAAAAAAAATAGGTAACTAAATATAAGCTTAGATAAGCTTATTATTAATTAATATGATTCTCAATTAATTGACTTTTTTATAGGGTGTTTTTGATTTATAATTAATGACCTGGGCAGAATAGCCTGCAAAACATTTTAAAATTTTAATGTGAGGTGAGATGAATTGTTACAAATGAATGTATTATAAGCTGTTAAATGTTTAGATTGTCCTTGAAGATGGTCGAATTGGCCAAAACGATGGACTATTCATATAATAAAGAGTATTGAGACTAAACTAATTTACCAAAATTAAAAAAAATAGTTGATTTTGATTTGAATCAGATTGGATGTATCACACAAACTAAGTTTAATTTCCTGCTATTTTTTTTTTTAATTTGAGAAAAAAAATTTGATTTTTAATTTCAATAAATCAGTTATCACACTTATTTTTCTCAACTCTAATTTTTATTTTTCAATTTCAAAATTGAAAATACATAAAAAAAATATATATTGTCAATTAAAAAATCTTTTTTCTTTTTTTACCGCAAACAATTTTTCATAGATTTTGACGATTAAAAAAAAAAAAATATAAAATCATTTCATTACACTTTTCCCCGAAAAAAATTCGTCATTATAATTTGAGTATCTTCGACTGAAATGACTGTCATGATTATGATAAATCAATAAATACGATACTATAAGTGATATAAATAATAACATAACAATTAAATTTTTATTTTAAATCTATACAAATCTCGAAAGTGTCAAATGCGGTTAAAAACATCTACTAAACACACAGTAGATGTTACCCGGCTGAGTGAACCCATGCGTATCGCTTCCTTTGGTTGTCTCATTCAAGAAATTATCCTCTGCGGTCCCGAGAAGCGGAACCACTTATCATTTTTTTATATTGCAATAGCTAACTTCCATGCCACAAACGTTATCTTAAAAAATTAAGGAAAGACAGTTATACCCCTAGACTATGAAGTATAATTATAAGCCTAGAGAAATAGCTAATAATTAGGATTTTTATCATTCGTGAATGTGTGTCCGTCAGATGCTTCTATGTTCATGTGCCCAAAGCATCATTTGATTGAAAAATCAATTATCTTTTCTTCTTTTTATGTAAAGTAAAATGAAATTGGCTGAATCTTTTCTTTCGTGTTGACGAAAAAAGTATTTTACATCAGTTATCAACCTTATTAAATTTATGCATTTCATAAAGTAAAGATAATTTTATTTTTAAACACACATTATTTTAACCAACTAACATATTTGGTATAAGTTTATTTATATCAAATTAAAAAATCTCGTTTAAATAAAATAAATTTTATCCAATTTGTCTCAAAACAATACATATTTCTTTATAAGTCCAACGTTTCGGCCATTTTGGCCATCATCAAGGGTCTTAAATACAAATTTAAAACCACTTGTGTTTAAAAGTTTTAATTTAATGTGATGAATTGACATAATAGGGGAATTTTAGATTGAAATTATTGACCTGGACAGAATAGCCTGCATAAAGTATTTAAAATTGATGCAGTTCTAAATTTGTATTTAATATTGTCTTTGAGGATGGCCGAAACGTTGGACTTATAAAGAAATAGAGATTGTTTTGAGACTTAAATTGGATAAAATTTATTCTATTAAAACAATAATAACCAGTCTCAAGAAATTCATATGATTATAAATTATAATTATTTTTTTGTGTAATAAGCTCAGAACGATATCGCAGGTCAACGATGAACAACTCTGCTGTATTTTTTCTTGTCCTAAATATTTTATTTAATTTTGTTAGGATTAATTTTAATATTATGGAAAATTTTCTGTTGCCGCTGGAATTGGATCTGATTCCCTTCCAACATATAAATTCCATGCCTTGCTAAGCTGCCACACTCCCCGATATAAATATACAGATGTTCCAACACGATAGGCCGGCCGGTGAGAGCTGTTTCGAGAGTTCCCTAATACATAGCATTCACTAGGCCCAACATCTTGTTCCATCAGGACTTACAACCTATGATTTTCAAGTTCCGATTGCTTCGCGAATTCGAAAGTTCATTACATATTTTCATACTTTTTTCTCTTTCGGTTAGAGAATACTAAAGCTGCCCAGCCTCGCGAAGAGATTATACAAGCGAAAGTTATTCGCAAGTAATGCCACATCGCATATTTATTTTTCCCCTCCCAGCAATTGGCGTTCGGTATTCGAATCACCGCCATTACGTAAGAGATCTGTTAATTTTTTTTCTTTTTCTCCTGCACCTGGTTTCTTCGCCTCCAGTTGCGGTTTTTGTGCAAGAGGGTGTGTCCTTTCATTACTCGAGTGGATGTTGACTTGGTTCTTAAGTGGCGTCGATGCGATGAACATTCATCCTACGCTGTGTTGTAAGATCTAAGGGACCATACAGCCAATCAGAATTCTGCTCACACTCTTTTTACATCATAAATTATTTGTCATTTTTACACAGAATGTTTATTTGTTATTTGTTGTGAGACGCCCTTTCACTACGCCCAGATTTTTTTTTTTTCAAAGTCCCTATTTGAAATAAAGTTTTGTGATTAACATTGTCTGTGTAGTGTTTTTTTTTTTTTTTTTATCTGAAACGTTGTTACATTCTAAAACATGAAGGTAGTGAATGAGTATTGACTTTATTTCACAGTTTTGAGCTATTCTATGTGATATTTAATGGTATTGGGGCATACCACTGGTAGGAGTTAATGATCTTAAAAATAGGTCTAAATCTAAGATTATTTACAATATTTACAGGTTGTTCAAGTGGCTATAATGCTGCCTGTTGCCACCGTACTGTTGGGGGTGCTGGTTGCAACATCTGGAATAGTGGGTTAGGTTGATGTTTCATCAAGTCCAGGAATTCAATATGCCTTCTCTTGATGAAAGTTGGGACCGTTGGGACATCCAATAATTTGTGAAGAGTCGGCGGTTTCTCCTTCTTCTATACTGTAGTCCGTACAATCTTCCGCAGTATGGAATTTTGAAGGTGGCGCTGTGTACCATCATTGGAAGTGGATGAACAAGGGAGCACCGTATAGAGGCGCTGGACGGAGTATGCTCTTGTAGACTTGAAGTTTTAACCGGAGGGAAAGGGCCGATGATGTTAGGAGATGTGTAAGCGGTAGGATTTCCTTCTGACTCTTTTTGTTTTTTGATATAGATGAGTACAAAACTTTAGACGTCGATCCTGTTTTATACCCAAATAGATTATGGCATTGGATGGGGACATTATAGAGTTTGCCACTTGAAGCTTTTTCGGAAGTTTTGCTCTCTTTTTGCTTTGTGTGCAAACACTACTTGGACCGTTTTCGCTGGGTTTACGGAGATATTGAGATAATTCGACCGTTGAATGATCTCTTCACTGACTTTTACGGCTTGTTTTAGTGCATGCGTAAGGTTAATGCTGCTGCTGTAGATGGCGAGATCATCCGTGTAGGCGGCTGTCTCAGCAGTTTTTTTTCACCCAGATTTGTTTTTTCGTACCCTTCATTGAAAAAAAAGGAATAAATAAGTACAAGATGTCAGTTGAAAGTGTGCTTCCTTCTTCTACCCATGAGTACTTTAAGGGCTATAGAGAGGATACACTGTATGTGCAGAGACGATTCCGCCGAGTGCGCATTGATACTGCGCATTGTGAGTGGGGAGGGTCCGCTTTGGTGGTGGTTCGCCCAGAAATTCCAGAAATCCAGTGTAATCACCCCAGATTACGCTGGATTTAATGGATGTATATTTTGGGTGTAAAACTCTTTGCGGGTAGGAAGATAAATGAGGAATAAAATAGTAATATTAAAATATACCTATAACTGAATTGTACAATGAACAAAAAGAAGTTCTAAGGGAAACAAAACAACATTTAAACAGCAAACAAAAAGTAATCACTGTAAATATAAGATGAAAATTATAAAATCCATTATAGAAAAAAACATGTGAAATACTTCTTAAGAAGATTAATTGAACTAATTAGAAGTAAATGAAAGAAAAGAAAACAAACAGTAACAAGTAAATTGGAAATTAAATTCTACAAAATGAAAACCTAACCAAAGAGCTCATGAAAGATAAAACATAAATAAATAAAAACGCTATGGTAAATCAAGATGAATTACAAGTTATTTGGTAAATAATAGTTAAATACATTTAATTACTATTATTACAACTATGGAGCTAAAGTAATAATATAATATGAATGAAGCAGAGGTGAAATACTCGATGAAGAGAGGTGACTGTAGGTTTATTAGGAGACAAATTAGCAGGGAGGATATAATGAACATAAAGATAGTAGAAAGATGTAGAGATGTTATTGAATTGTAGACAAACTATCGGTAGGTGAACAAAACTAAGTAACATTATATACTGTGTACAGCTAAGGTTAACAGTCCTAAGAGGTTGCAAGTTGAGTAGGTAGCAATCACCTGTTATTACAATAACATGTTTTAAATTTAACATTAAAACCATTCATAAAGACCTAAATGTTCCTTATGTAACCGATCTAGCCGGAACCCGATATCATTCCTTCCATTATAAACTCCCTAACCACCCAAACCCACTAGTTTCTAACCTTGCTTCCTCTTTCATTCCTGGCAATCCTCCGAAGCGCCTAAAAGAAGATGGCCTCTTGACCTTATATTGTAAAATGTTTTTAGAGTTCTACTAAAGCGTAGTTTCTCTACATGCTGTATTTTTTATACAGTAGTAAATATCAATAAATAAATAAAAAAAAAAAAATTAACACTAATACAGATGTTACATTACATTCATAAGAAGCTAGCAGACCCGGCAATGTCTTGCTATGGCTGTATTTGAGGATGTATATGCACTAATTGAACTAATGAAATTTTTATATCAATTATTATATAGATGAAGTGATAAGACCGTAACTGTAGTCACATAAATGGTGACAGCTAATTAACAATAAAATATTTTGACCTACTTTACTTAAATCTATATTATGTTTTTTTTCAATTTTTATTGCATGAAAAATCATTTAGTAGATTCAGTAATATTTTTATCTTATTTTTCAGAAAGAGACAGATCGATTGACATATTATAACCATGAAAAAATATATAATTTTTGAACTACTCGCCAAAAATTCTTAATTTTCTTAATATTTAATATTTTTTTCCCAAAAAATTAGGACTTATATTTTAATCGGGAAAATCCTGAACATTTAGCAAAAAGATCCATCACTATCGCCATGATACGGCAGTACAAGTACCAACAAAGAAAAATCCATTTTTATATATTAGATACCATGATACATGATTTAAAGGTTAAAATACCTATTCCATCTAAAATCTTAAAATCTATCCCGGTAACCAGAGACAATACCTCCTCAGCACATTTATATTTCAATCCCTAATCTCCAGAAACCCTCCTGCATCATTGACCTCCTCATCCTACGTTTATCTGTTCACCTGTTAACGGTAGGTGAGCTTCTAACCTACCAAATTATATAAATGCGTCTTTTGTTGTTTCAACCTTTATTTTGGAACTCCTTACCCAGATCCATCCGTATAGCTTCCTCCTTAACATCATTCAAAGACTAATTACTTATCCATCTCCTAGCCTATCAAACTTCCCTGAACTTGTGAATAATAAAAACAATAAATATTTTTATTTTATATAAACTTTGTAATAGCTTTATTTAATTGTGTTCAAAACAAGTTAATATAACCAGACAAAAACTACTTAACCTGTTCCAAATTGTTATTCTTAGAGGAAAAAGCATCCCAGAATAAAATATTTATTTTCATTTTATTTTAAATAAATGGTAAAATAAAATAATAGGTATGAGAGGAAGGTAAGTTAAGAATTTAATTACTATGAATTAAACAAATTGAAATAGAAATGAAAAGAGGCCATAACAATCCTCTTTTAAACTTATCAAAAATTCACAAATCCTAAAATATCTCATTGCCTTTGAAGAACTGTCTGTTTCAGAGTAACGTTAACCCTCTTCCTGGTAACTAGAAAATGCGATCAGTTCCTCCAGGAATTTCGCGTAATATGTCCCGTGAGTATTGTCCCATAATTGGTGCATTGAGACTTACAGCACGTACGACTATTCGATTTTCGCTCCTTTTGTACCATTCTTCTCGCGGTGACAGCGCTCTTGGTACAATATGGCTCGGAGTGTTTTCTAATATAGTTACGGTATTGGAACTTGCTGGAAATCTGCAAAAGAATTTTCCGCCTTTCCGAGGGCTTCCTGGAGCGAGGCCCTCTCAATGTAGTATTTTGCCTTAATTTTGTTGAGTAACATACACACTTTAAAATAGTAAGCTGGCTCATAAGAAAAAAAAAATTTAAATGTTTCATTATAATACATTTAGTAAATCTGATATAAGTTAAATTGGAGTGTTACAGGCGTGTAGAGAAACTACCCATTGGTAGCACTCTAATGACATTTTACATTAGCTGGTCTCGTGGCATCTTCTTTTCAGGCGCCTCGGAGGATTGTCAGGAATGGAAGCGGATGCAAGATTAGAAACTAGGGAGTTTGAGTGGTTAGGGAGTTTATAATAGAAGGGGTGATATCTAGTTCGGGCTAGATCGGTTACATATAGAACATAAGGTCTTTATGTATGATTTTATTTGTGACAAAGTAAGGAGCATTGAGGATTTTACGAAGGATTTTGGATTGTAAGGATTGAGTACGAGAGGAATTCGAAGGTTTAGTGGAGCCCCAAAGCTCAACTCCATATGTCCAGATTGGCATAAGAAAATTCAATTTATTTATTTAATAAATTTATCTATTCAGGGTGAATATTATAATTTTGGATTGGAGAATTTTATTATTAAACGGTATTATTGATTCCATCTGTCTCTATTTATATTTACAGCCTATTTATTTTATCTTCATGTAGTGTGTATTTAAGTTTTTGTGTCACTTTAGTAGTTCACAGCGTTGCTGATATTTTTGGTTATGTAGATTGCTTCTAAGATTCTTTTGCTTTTTGTGTTTTTGTCATGTCTATAATGGTGGGTTTTTTTAAAATTAGATTTTTTGTTCAAAGTTACTCTGTGTTTAGCCAATGCTGTGCAGTTTATGTTGTTAACGTTTTTAAAATTTTTGACATGTTGTTTTATTCTGGTTTCCAGTTTTTTTTGGAGGTCTTTCATATGTACATTCTTTCACAGGTTTCAATTAACAGTCAAGCCTGTATATTGCATTTTTATTTTTCAATTTACCTATTTTATCTTTCATGTCTGATAATGTGGTTGGAGCTTGTCAATTTTAATATTATTATGGTCATATTCTTTAAATGCTGTTTTTTATTTTATCGGTTAGGCCTGGTATTTATTGCTACCCAAAGAATTCACAATTGTCATTATCCAGTATTTTTCAATATTATCACAAGATAATATTGACTAGAACCCTTTTGTTGTCATCGTTGTGTAATTCGGTGGTAATTACGTATCTATCAATTATTTTAGTTTAGTATATTTTTTGCTACTTTTTATTTAATAGAAATAGCAAGCCATGTACTTGGCTAACGTTGTTAAAATATAATATTTCCGACTTCAACATATATGTTTTAAAGACAAGTTCAAAACGGAACTTGCTTCCTTCCTCAATTAGCAATAACAACTAATTATTCTTAATTTAGCGTTAAATAAATTAAAGGACGTTATCAGACAAAACTCTACTAACAGCTAACAAGCGTTCCTTCGTTCCCACTCGGCACAGATCAGACTTAATGACGTCTCGTGGGCTGAAGTTTGACAAAGTATGGTCCCACATAACTGGCTTATGTAATCTTTTCACTTCACATCACGAAATTATGAAAGATTAATTACCAAAACATTTTTTTTTTCCTCTCGACTTCTCACTTCAGTTTAATATTCGTTTTTCTATTTTATACAATTTTTGTATTTTACTATCAATAATCACAACACATAATAGTAAAATACAGGCCGAAGCACTGTAAATGTTATATGTTTTAGTAGAGTAGGTTAAGACTATATGAATAATTTTTTTTTATTATTAATAAAATTACCAGCCTCAAAGAATATAGATAATGTTTAATGTACTTATAATTAAACAATGGAATCAAGGAATGGTTAGCGATATTCTGTCCGATATCGCTTAATGGAAAATATAGTTATTCCGATAAAACCATATTAAACATCAATATTACTTTCCATACGTTATATTGAAAAAAAATGTTAAGAAAGGCACAGGTCTGAAAATAGGGTTAGTAGAAAAAATATCAAATATGATATTGAGTTTTATCGACGGTCCAAACTTCCAATCCATTACAAAAGACTGATCATGTCTATTATAAGGCCTATCTGGACATACGGAATTGAGCTATGGGGCTCCACTAAACCATCTAATTCCTCTCGAATCCAATCCTTACAGTCCAAAAACCTTCGTAAAATCCTTAATGCTCCTTACTTTGTCACAAATCAAATCATCCATCAGGACCTCAATGTCTCATATACTGCCGATTTGGCCAGAACCAGATACCAATCCTTCCATAATAAACTTCCCAACCACCCAAACCAACTCGTTTCTAACCTGGCTTCTCCTTCACTACCTAATAATCCTCCTAGGCTTCTGAAAAGGCCTCGAGATCTTCTCCTTTAGAAATTTTCTTTAGAATGTTCCTTTAGAAAAGTTCTATCAATGGGTAGATTCTCGACAAGTTTGTATCATGCCATAATATACTTACAGGAAATTTACTTGATGTGTATATATGTATACAGTTGTAAATAACAATAAATAAATTATATATATATAAAAAAAAGAGTTTTATCGGAAGATAGGCCATTTACCAATGACTCGCAATCATCAAGGTATCTGATACCACAAACTGCAAGAGCCCAAGGGGAGAAAAAAGTCAATTATTTCACCTCAATTTTTTATTACTTCAATGAAAACTGTATAATTATTGTCAAAATTTATGAGCCTTGTCAGGTTTAGTTAGGGGAAGTAAAGAAATGGCAGCTGTAGCAAAACGTGAAAAAAAAAAATTTTCATTTGGTACTCCATATATTTAAACCTTAGACAACATCATTTAAAGAAGAGTAAATTTGATTAAATATGATCCCTAAAAGATCTATTTATGATCAACATGCCTCGCCATGAACTATTTTAGAAAGGAGCATTTTAATACAAAATTACAAAAAAAAAAAACAGTAGTTTATTTGTATTTATTAGGTTACATTTGACAAAAAAAAATATTCGTTTAATATTTTGTGTTTGACTTATTCAATATATTATACACATTGAGGCAACAATAATAACTTTGAAACATTCTATAGATAGGTGAGAGTAATGAAAGAAACCCCTGTATATGATAATAACTTTGGAATCCGTCTAATAAAAACTTTTATTCTTAGATATGCAACTATAAAAAAAATCAGCTATATGTTTCAATTAAAACTAAAAAAAAAAAGTTAAGTTTTCACACTCAATTATGATTAATACCATTACTACACAGGCTATATAACATATTATTATTCAAACAATAATATTATAATTGGTAAATGTTGAACAAATATTTACATTTACGAAAAATTGGCTCCTAATTTACTCTTTTAGATATAAAATACTATATCATAACAATTTTAATGTAAGGGACTGTTATATTTAACTGTGATTATTGAGAATGAATAAATTATGTACTAGTTAATTAACCATTTCGTCAGTTGGTGGAACGTGTATTGTAGAGCTCTTCAATTAGCAAGGCGTCCGAATGGGGGTCAGTCGCGATTGGCATATTCCGTTCCTATTTGATAGAGACACGCGAAGATTTTTTTTTTTCTGATTGACATAACTTCACCAAAACAGGATGCTGTATTTCAACACGGACCAATCAAATCCTTTCAAACATAACCAGACCATTAGAATCTTTTACATTCATTTACATGTGTGTGCGCATAAAAACGTGATTTCTCTACTACTTTTTTGCTTCAATCAGCGTACATTTTAATTTAATTTCTGTTCAAACTTTTCAAAACATAAACTAATTCCTAACTGAACTGGGACAGCGATATATATGACACACAGAACAATTTAACTTCATCATACAATCTATAATTTATATTTAATTATCAATTATATAATTTACATCCTTATTTCAAGTTTTCTTTACCTTTTCATCAGTCTGTATTTTATGTATGTATTAGTGAGCGTGTAAAGAAGGTATTATTGGAGTGGACTTCCACTAAAAATCACGTCGGACCAAGTATTTAGCATAACAGTAACTATCATCAAGTTTACACCATGATAGTGATCATAGGTCAATTACTTCCATTTTTTTATTAGTATCAAAAAATAAATAATATACTAAGGTGTATTCAAAGAACAATTTTTATTTAAAGTTGTTCATTCATTTTTATCGCGTGATCTTTTTAAATAGAAATTATTTCATAACAGTTATCCCTTATATATATTTTTTTAATTATTGATATTTAAATCTGTATTAAAGATATACACAATAAGTAAATTTGATGTTAGTTTTGTAGGATACTTGCATGATACAGACATGTAGATAATCTACGCGCTGATAGAAATCGAATAACATTTCTAGAGAAGAAGATCTCGGGGCCATCTTATTTTCAGACACTTAGGAGGATTATCAGGTAGGAAAAGTCAGACTAGAAATAAGAGGGTTTGGATGGTTAGAAGAGGTTCATCGTGTAATTTTATCTGTTTTGGGGCAAATCGAAAACAAATGGAACATTGAGGTCATAAAGGATGACTTGATTTGCGATAAATTAAGGAGCATTAAGGATTTCACGAAGGATTTTGGGTTGTAAGGATCGAATACGAGAGAAATTCGATGGCTTAGTAGAACCCCAAAGCCTCGAAGCGTTAGTCCGTATTGGCCTTATTATATTCATGTAAATTAGTCTTTTGTAATTGATCGGAAGTTTAGACCGATTGTTTAGTATGTGTTGTTATAAAGAGAATCGACGTGCAGTTTCCATATTTATTTTTAAAAACGAAAATTCATTCACAGCAGTTAACCATTAATTAAAAAAAAAAGAATTATACAGTAACATGTTATTAATAAAATTAATCGAAAAGAATTAATAACAGGCTATGCTGCTGCTGGTACAGGTTATGTTATGGGTTCATTATGACGTCATCAGGCAAGTTGGCACATAGCACGAAATGAGCTTATAAATTCGGATAAGTAATTACAGAAATTCGTACGTCCAAAAAACAGATTCTTCAGCTTTATAAATTAATATAAATAAAGACTTTTGTATTCATTATGTGCTTTTTTTTCTGCCCTTAGTCAACTTCAATAGTTAAATTTAACTTTGATGTCAAAGGACTCGTTAGAAAGACCTCAATGCGGCCGCATAATTAGCGAACCTCTTTCAAAGATACGATCGATTCTGTAACCAAGACTCGAACTAAAAAAAAAAAAAAAGAAAGAAAAATGAAAGGACCAATTCAAACTTGAGTGTACCATCATTAACTTAGAAGTTCTTGATTAATTATTTCATTTTTTGTTTTTTTCGAGGCTCCTCATTTTTTATTTGCTTGATTGATTCGTATTAATTGGGCTTAGCTAAACATTGTTTAAGCTCTCATAATTTGTAAGTCTAATAAATACTTAAGCTCTGCTCTACCCCTCACACGTGGGGGATAGAGTGGGCTCAGGGATCTTCAGGTCGATTGTGTAAATATTGTATATTAGAGTGTAAATGTGACTAGAGTCTATTATTTTATCATTATGTTATTTTATTTATTTATTTTTCATACAGATAGTTTGATTATGTCCATTTTGTTTATTATTCTGTTTGTATATATTTTAAGAGAGTTTTTTTTTTAAACTTTATTTTAGTATATATGAGATCATTCATCACTATTACCTATTGCCCAAAATAGTGGCAGATTGTAATATCTATCAATAAATAAAAAAGTATTTAAAAAAGAAAATAAATAAATACGTTGTATCTTTATAAATCCACATCTCCGAATATAGATGAAGACAAGGAATGTGATGTATTAAAATACATTTACTACAATAGTATGAATATCATCATAGAGTGCGGTACACATTAGCACCTCTTCCAGACTTTAATTAATTTTATTATTAAGCTCAAGAGATCCCTTATCCAACTCCTTTTTAGTCTTCGCTATGGTCTAAGAGCCAAAGAGGAGAAAATGTCAGTTATTTCACACCAAATTATTGATTACTTTAATGAAAAGTATTTATAGTTAGTAGTTATAATTAATGAGTCTGTCAGTTAGAGGGCTCCACTTCTTTAAAACTACCTACAACACTAGAAAACCTAATAGAACATCTATTAAAGAAGAGTAAATTTACTAAAATATAAATCCTAATAGAGCCATTTAAGTTCAATAGTTCTCAAGATACAATTTTTTACAAAGCATCATTTTAGAAAGAAATAACGAAAAATTTTGCGAAATTTATATATCGGGAACCATTAGACGTACAGATATATTTTAACATTCAAATTAAAGCTAGTTTAATTTTCCATAAAACAGTTTGTGCAGTTAACTTCATAAGAATAGTATTTTTTGTAATATTTGACAAAATAAATTTACAAAATGTTGAAAATCTAGTTATTCAGACAAAAGTTTTAATTTATGCAAAACTATATCTCAGGATCCAAGACGTAGAGATGTTTGCCAGTACTCAAATTAAAGCTAGTTTAACGTACTAGAAAATAGTGTATGACACTTATCTTCTTAGGGGTAGTAGCTTTTGTGATATTTAGTAAAATAAATTGATTTCTAGTTCCTCGGACAAAATTTCTTACGAAAAATTCATTGTGTAAGTTTACTAGCGTGATGGTAAAGTTTGTCGTGTAATGGCTTGTATGATGTTTGTTGTGGTCTACAATACCTATTAAAAGAGAAATAAAAAAAAACAAACTAAAATTATGCAGTCTTAATTTATGCAGTATTTAGAAACAATTTTTTTTTCAACTATACCTAATATTAATAATATTTGTCCATTTCTACTTAAAACGAAACGCCTAGAGGATGAGGCATGGATTTATTATTATAATTTTTTAATCATTTTAATCGCATTTTGGATTTTTTCCTATTTAGGATTGACAGTTTAAGAAATGAATTATAATTTAAAAATTTATTTCGTATTAAAACTGAATTTTTTGACTGTTCGCCGTTAAGCGGTTAATTTATTAATTAGAGACATTTATCATAATATATATTTTTCTATTTATTTTATAATAGAATAAGTTATGATTAATTGTTGTCCCATTTTGCTCAATACCTGTTTAGTGTTTTACTTTTGGCTTAGCAACTCTGTTCTTATAATGGCTTACGTTGTTTGGTCAAAACGTTGGTTAATTTAATATAAACAACTCTTGAACATAGTTGCTATAACACCTAAAATAATCCCGATGAAAAACAATCTGGTAATTCCAATTATAGTAGACTTTTAGTGGCATGAGTGGTCATGTGGGGTCCCCCCCCAAGAAAAAAATTATATTTATTTATTGCTATTTGCAACTGTACATTCGTATACATCCATCCAATAAATTTTATTTTAGTTTATAATAGAGTGGTATAAGAGTGCAGAAAAAATATCCATTGGCAGAACTGGTTTATACATTAAGAGGTCTCGTGGCCATCTTATTTTCAGGCGCCTCGGAGGATTGTTAGGAATGGCAGAAGAAGCAAGGCTAGAAACTAGTGGGTTTGGGTGGTTAGGGAGTTTATAATGGAAGGAATGAAAACTGGTTCGGGCTAGATCAGTTACATATGGAACATTAATGTCTTTATGTATGATTTTATTTATAACAAACAAGGAGAATGGAGGCTTTTATGAAGGATTTTTGAATGAAACGATTGGATACGAGAGGAATTCGAAGGCTTAGTGGAGCCCCAGAGCTCAACTCCGTATGCCCATACAGGCTTATAATTGTCATGTAGATCAGTCTTTTACAATGAATAGGAAGTTTAGACCGTTTGTCTAGTAAGTGCTGTAATAGTCGAAATCAACGTGCAGTTTCCTGTCTCTTCAATCTTGTATGAGGATTCCAAGTTAGTCGTTTGTCCAGATGTATTCCAAGGTAGCAGGTCTGTTCTACAGGGGTAAGACCAACGTTATTAAAGGAGATTGTAGGGCAGTCAGTAGGTTTATGACGAAGGTGATTTGTCGTAATTTAAAAAAAAAAAAACTATGAAACCGAAAACGATCACAAGACTGAGGGGGATGGTTCTTTTTTAGACATCAATCTCATCAACTGAAATCTCTAGTGAATTTTATTTTATGTCAATGATCAAATGGAAATATTATGATCAACAAGCTTGTTTATTACAAATCGAAAGATACATTGCACATAATCATTACTGTTCGATATACTTATATATCATTAAGGAAGCGTCAATCGTATTGATCGTGTTTTGGTCTTCGTGAATGAAGTCAATCATATCAATCTGGCATTAGAATGATGACTGCTATTTCGACTGACCGTGTAGAGGTCCATTTACAAATATATAAGATGGTCACCTCTTTTGCGGTGACTCTAGAACTGCTCAAAGAAGTCATTATTTTCGCATAAAATATTACTCGTATTGTAATTAACAAAATTGAGAATTAGAGTGCAATAATTGAGTTATTATCAACCCCTAACCTTGCCCTACTCTATCTCAATGCTGCAGCCTCCTATATTTTACTTTTATAATTAGATTCCTTTAATAATAGCTGTTGAGATTGTGAGCAATGCCTGTTGCAATAGAGTACCATTCTCGATTCGCCCCGTCATGGCGGCTGAATGCCCAATAAGGCCCCCCTCGGGTCAATTTTACCTTATATTTCTTACAAAATTGTCCTCTAATTTCGGATCATTAGGAGTTACATTAGGAAGGCAATCATAGGATTTGTTGCAGTAGCTGAGGCTAAGTCCATATATGGTCTGTGGTGCACTCGATACAATCATTAACCAACTCATAGTCAAGTGCAATAATTTTTACCTTTATTTTGATGTAAAAAATGTCATTTTAGGATTGTAGATAACCTTCGTAGTCCTTGGCAAAAAAAATCTGTGTCAGTGGTTCTTTTATTACTAGTTTATTAGCTTTAGCCTGAGTCGTATTGCTTAAATTAATTAAATTATCCAAATTACAAGGTTTCCCCATAATTATGAATGGATTTCCTAACTTACTGGAATCCGGGAGACTAAAACTTATCATTTTCCTGAACAGTGAAAAATCAATTTTTCTAAATAGCATTTATAAGCTATTTTGAGTTTAATAATGCCTTGAATAATATTTTACTAAAATTTTCATAGTTTGAAGTAACTTCTTAATTTTTCCAACTTTTTGGACTTTTAAGTTACCTCTTATATTTTTCTGCTCATTTTTTTTAAGGGCCTCTTCTCTATATAAAAATTTAAAGTCTTGTAGACAGTTTCAGGAAAATCATAATTATGAAAGATAGTTGACCGTGGATAACTTATACGAGGAGAAGATGGTTGGGAGAGTTTCAGGAGGATTTTCAGAAAAATCGTTCGAGCCTAGAACTACAGTTGGTGGAAAGCTAGTTTTTAAATTCGATGTTACAGTTTATATGATTAATTTCACAGTTACGAAAGGCTGAAGTCATAAAAAAAAAAAAAATGCAACAAATTCAGTCTATTAGAAGAGTGGTGCTGATAATAAAAATTAAAAAAGAAAAGAAAAAGTTGTATGTAAGAAAAAAAAACTCACTCAATTCACATATAAATTATTAATATTATTATTAAGGTGTAGTAATATCCAATTTTCGAAGATATTTACCCTATCATTTTTTAGACCAGTTAAAAAAAAAATAAATTTTGTCAAACAGAAAATAAGTGTTAGCTATTGAAAAAACACAATATTGTCCATAAAATATAATTTTGATTGGAGTATACCAAACATAAGAAACTCAATAAAAAAGGAAAATAATTTGAATATAATTCAAGGAAATAAGGAAAATAATTTGAAGTCCATTAATAGTAAATGTGTTTCAAGGCAATAGCCTAAATGTTATCATCTCATTTAGAAAATTTACTCATTTCTAAATGAAGATTTCTAGTGTTGTAGTAAATTTAAAGATATAGAGCTCCAAATGAAAAATTAATTTTTTTTCCGACGTTTTGAAACAGTGGCCATTTTGTATTCCCTCTGCCTATACTTGGTAGACTCATTAATTCTAACTAGTAATTATACATAGTTTTCATAAAAGTAATAAAAAAGTGGGGTGAGATAACTGCATTTTTTCTTCTCTTGGGCTCTTGTACTGTGAGCAGTATTGGTTTCTTGTCAATAAAGCATTTAGCTCTCTTTGCTATGAAATATGTCTTAAGTGCCTTTACCCTTCTACCTTTGATTTAGTGCATACGTCTTTGGTAAATCACGACTAAACGTTACGTATGTTTCTCCATAGAATGCGCTATGAATTATTTACTTTTTAATGCTTACACCTCCTACTAAGAATTGACAAGGCCCACATCTTGTCAATGGATTTATTTAATAGGGTATGGAAATGAGGCCAAGAACCCTGACAATAGTGACTGGTCAGGAGCAATAAGTAGTTATCCTCAGCTACGATTCCCGATACATATTAATCCGTGACCTCGTAGATAGACTGATCTAGTCAAGAGTACTTTCCAATCTGGTCTAGGTCGGGCACAAATACAGTCTTTATTTGCAGAATCTGTATTTCCCGGCTGGTGTCAGCATCGTCTGATAAGTACAGTCCGATACAAGGTTAGGTAACTAGATATATGAGATTAGGATCTGGCTGTACTTTGCTACACTTGGCGCCTTGAACCTGTCAGTGGTTTACATTGGCATAGCCTTAAACTTGATACATTTGAATCCTGTTTTGATGTGGTTAAATGTGGGCAATAATAATGATTTCATCCCTCCTGTATTCAATCCTTACAATCCAAAATCCTTGATGCTTCTTATTACGTCACAAATAAACTTATCCAAAAAGACCTTAACATCCCTTTCGTTGAAGATTTGGCCCGAAATGGATATGCGTCTTTTAATTCCGAATTCCTTACCTATCCTAACCCATTAGTTCTTAATCTCTCAACCTTAACAATCCCCGATAATCCTCCGAGGTGGCTGAAACGGTATCTTCTAATTTAAATTAATGTTTGAAGTACCACTATTGGGTGGTTCTTCCCCATGATTATCATGTGTTTGAAACATTTCTCATATTTAATTATTGTGTATTTTTGTACAGTTGTAAATTACAATAAATAAGAAAAACGTTCTGATGATGGATCTATCTAGAATATTTTAAATATAATTCCTCATATTTTTTTATTTATTGATATTTACAACTGTATAAAAATACAACAAGTAAATTTGATCAAAATGACATAATGATAATTATATGATACAGCATGTAGAGAAACTACCCAGTAGTAGAACTCTAAAAACATTTTACAATATATGGTCACGACGCCATCTCCTCTCATATTAATCTTAAGATATTTATTCGGCAGAGGATGAGAGAAGTATTTGCGGGGGAAACTTACGATGACAGCAATATCGTTGAAAAAAATATAATAATTTGTATGAAGCTAATACGGAGTGTATATAGAAGCATGCATTCACTCATAAACGCACACACTATAGAAAGTCTGACGTAAAACTTCATTTAAAGCTTATTACAGAATAAGATGTATGTAGACTTATGTTATTGATTAATACATGTAAGTTGTTTGTATTCATCTATAACGAACTTCGAATAATGTATTTTTTTTCTAAACTCTCCTCTGAAGAGCCTCGATTTTCGTGCATTCCAAAAACATTCTTGTGTCAGAAGCGTTACCGGTCTGAATTCGTCATTTATATCTCATCTATCTCAGTCTGGTTACAATAATTTAACGCCTCTTCCTCCTCCCCCTCTCCCCTCCAAAAAAAAAACAAAATAATCGCCATAAAAAATAGTTATTAGAAAGATTATTAAGTAAACATGTGGTAATATTTTTTTAAAAAATATTCAACACAAATTATGTACTTTAAAAAATATTATGATTAGGTTTATGAAAAAAATATTCCATAACTTTTATATATAGTGACGACAGGATAATAACTTTCTAAGGAAAATATCTCTAAAACCTGTTGTTTTTTTTTTAATTTTATTGTCACTATTGCTAATTTCGAAGGACATTTTTTTAGGAAATTCATTCGGCATTATTTTTGAAAGGGTATTTTTTTTCGTATAACCACGAGATTAAGAGATATTATGAAAAACCTACCCTTCTCCCATCAGAACGTTTACTAATTTCATTATTAGATCTTCCTGATACTGATTTTGTTATGATAGATCTGAACAGAAAATAGAGGTAACGGAAGAGTAATAAACATCAATAACTAACATGGGATATTGATTTTTTCAATTGTTCTCCTTAGAAAATTGTTAACAATTTTATTATTGAAAAATGGATTAAATAGCTGTTGTTTTTCACAAGACAAAATAATGTACGCAATGTACTGATTTTTAAAAAATCGGGAAAAAAGATATTTTTATAACTTTGCATTTATTTACTTGTAAACACAATTCAGGTTACAGTATTGTGGCGTTTGTGATGTAAGGTTATGGGTCTTACAGTCCCAGTAAATAAAGTGTATTTACAAAATAAAATTCATACGAATGTAATGTTCAAACCTTTGCTCATACTAATCCGAATTAGGAAAAAAGAAAACTGACTTACACTACTACAATGTTGAGAATGAATATCAGCAACTTACCTAAAACAGAAAGATAAAGAAAATTAGTTTACAAATCAATAAATTAATTTAAAATTAAAAACTAAACTAATCTACAACTAATAAAGTATAAAAGTTTAAAGTTATGTCAGTATTAAAAAAAAAAGTGTATTCTTTATTTTATGGTATTCAATTAACGTTTTAATAAAAAAAAAAATCTGATGTTTAACATACGTCTAAAGAGATCTTTCTCCTAACTAACACTTATAGGTAATATACCTTAGCTAAAACTGTTCTGTTTTCTCAGTGCCCCAAAAATCGAATGATAGCGTTGTAATATTATATGGGAAATATTTGATTCAAGAAACGTGGCCGGATAGACTAAGTAAAGAACAGCGTCTTAAGGTTTTCGAGAATAAACTATTACTTAAAATAAATGTATCGAAAAAGGATGTTTACAGTTTATAGAATTATATTTACTAATGCTTCGAAGATGGGCGTGTAAGGTTGTGGGACTTAGTAACGAACGGATCCCTAAAATGTTAATAAATAATGGACCGACGGGTAAACGTCCGAGGGGTAGACTGAAACGTAGATGGGAGGATTGCGTTAAAACTGGTTAAGTTGATTTGGGTTTACAGAGGCATCACTGGACAGATGTGTGTAGACACCGATTGATGGTACAGGCATTTTTTTTTTGTTTTTTTCATTGATTATACTTTTCCATTAATAAAGAAATCAAAGATACGATAGAGGTATTAACGCAGACGGAGTCCTGCCCAACAAAGACAATAGGAACTGCTCCCAATGCCATTAAGGTCACCGGGGCCAATTCATCTTCTCAGTGTAGGCAGCGAGAATCGACCCTATTCCTTGCGCAATCCTCGCTTTCGTCCCAACTGCTATTTACTCTTGTGTCTCCTACTTGTCGAGTTTCTCCTGAGGCCTGTAATTGGAACCGGAATGGATGGCCGTAGCGTTGAGTATGATGAAGATGGATTACACTCGTGTATAGTAATTGCCGATCTCGATTATGCACTTGCCAATGGTTGCGTTTCAGTCCAACCTTCTTATTTGGTGCATGTTAAAATGAGAATCAATCTTGGCTCGGTTGACACAATTGATGAAATCAGCAGTGACTTATTTTACCCTTCTAAATGGGATTGAGAAATTGCTGGTGCCTTATAAATTGCGAAATTAATTGGCAAGACGTACATTTGACAGAGACAAGATCTACAATATTTCCACTTGAAGTGAAGAGTTACATAGCAAATTTCATACTTTAGGTATCATGTTTTCTACAGCAGTGATTTAAAAAAAAAACTTAAAACGATTGAGTATATTGGAAAAAGTACTGAAAATTCAATACTCAAAAATTTATCAAAAAAAAAAAATATATTAAGACACTGTGTATTAATAACCTGTGTATTTAATATATAAAAGTAAATATTTGTTTATTCATACATTATGCACTGCCATTATGATGGGGCTCTTTGCTAAATTTTCAGGATTTTCTCGGGAAGGTTATAGACTGTTCCGATTTTATCGGTAAAGAAAAGTTATTAAGAAAATTAAGCATTTTTGGCGCTTAGTTCAGTTAGTAAACATTTTTATCATAGTTATTATATCCCAATCGATTTGTCTCTATCTCAAGAATAAAAAATGTATTATTGATTTCATTAAATGATTCTCTTAAAATTAAAAAAAAAAAAAACTTGTATTTCAATAATGTATGTAAAAAAAATAATTGTTTTTTGAAAAAAACAAAAACAAATTATATCTGTTTATAGCGTCTTCTGAAACTTTTAATTACCATTTTTCAAAGAAATTAAAAATCAGAAATTTTGTAATTTAATTCATTTTGAGGATCTTTGTTTTCTTCTCCTGACCATTGTTCACATAATTATTGTGTTTAAGTGATATTATTTTACTTTAAGTTTAAATTTGTTTCATATTTTGTTTTTTCTATACTATTTTTTATTATTTCATTTATATATTTTTAAATACTGTATGAATGAGCACTATGATCCCTATTTCCATTGTCCATATATAAGACAGAATGTGATATTACACAATAAAAAAAAAGGTGGAGAATATGATATTTTTACTCAGATCCTTCGTAAATTATGTACCTCTAAGAATAGTTAAGAGCAGGTAACAAAAAATAATAATGCTCTACATCGAAATATTATTTAGTGAAATTTAAAAGCATTTTAATAACTAAACGGTTAACCAAAAATTTTATCTATGATTAAAGCCGTTTATAATTGGGTGAAAGTGTTTTCATTGACTCAGTGGTTTCTCTCAATTCATTAAGCTCCCGTTGGAACTGCTAGGTGACAGTGGGTCCTATTACACCGCCTCAATTTATCACTGCCTCAATTATCTCTCACAAGTTAAAACAAACGAATGTTGAATTGAATTTTGCCACTCCTTCAACCCTGGGATCAAAGTAAAATTAACATCATACACTAATAATTTATTCATTTGATGATTTTTATTTGTTTATACCCAACGTCACACAGTTGTAGAAAGTTAAAAAAAATTCTTCAAAATGAAATGTGACTGATCATGATGATAAGTGAGGTTTCTTACAATCAAATATCTTTAAACGAACTCACCGTAATTGGTTTTCCCATCAAACAATATTTGTGAGCCGTCGATCTAATCTTACGTTAGTTACTTCAGTATTGGGAAAAAGTAATTTTTTACTGGTTTTCGTTATTTTGTTTCAAACTATCCAACAAAAAACAATTCGGCCAAGTAAATACTAACAAAAGTTAGTGAATAAATTGTAGTTTTTCGAAACAATATTTATTTCTTGAAATATATTTTTCTAAATTTCTTCGGCCACTTCTAGTTTAATATCGGAAAAATTAGTTTTTGCACATTTTTTATGGACCAGAAAAAAATAGCTTTATTGACTTTTGTGATGAGATTAGTTTCTAACTAAGTGTACATGTTGGAGAAATTTTTGTTTCATTTATAAGAAATTTTAAGTTTCATTGGCGTATTGAGACATATAAAGTCAGGGGCCTTCCTGGAAGGTGTAACCAAAATAAAATGAGAACAATTATCAAATAAATTAATATGAATCTCAATAAAATTATTATTTATAGAAAAAAAAACTTATTTTAACGATAGAAAAAATCAAGATTTATATTTTTACACTTGAAAATATCAAAATTAAAAAAAAAAAAATATCAACACACTGAGTGACATAGGAATTCATGAGAATTGTAGATGAAAAACAATTTAGAGTTTTTTTGCACAAACTAAAAAAAAAGGCAGTTTCACACTACTGAGGGACGCTCGTAAATCCAAATTTACTAATCATCCTCCCACCAACGCTTCAGTCAACTTTTATCCGTAAGTTCAGTAATAATTAACTATTTCGGAATCCATGCGTTATTAAGCCCTACAACCTTAAACGCACATCTAATTCTCTGCAATGCTATTACCTGAATTATATTTACCAAGTGCGATTCCTGAAATTTGGCGTTGAGCAGCCTCCTAAATTATCCAGTTAACTTATCCTTCATCGGGGCAAAGTTCATCCCTTAGTGTAAGTGGGGATGATTCACATCCTTAAAGAACAGGTGGAAGGATGATAGTTCTGTAGATTCTAACTTTCTATATTTTTGGGAAAGTTTCGAAATTGAAAAATAGCAAACATTTCCAACTTTCAACGTTGCCTTTATGGAAATAAATTATGAGGAATCATTAACTTAATTAGGTGTAGATAGTTGACCGTAGATTAATGATTGGAGAAGTTTGTCGGGGGGTGCGGTCAGCAAAGAACAACATAAATAAACAAAAACATATTTATTTATTTTATGCCGACGTTTCGACCTGAGTTTCAGGTCTTCATCAGGGGTTGTGGCGTAGAAGGTAGGCTAGTAAGTGATTGATGTCAATGATTGGAGAAGAAGATTCTACGCCACAACCCCTGATGAAGACCTGAAACTCAGGTCGAAACGTCGGCATAAAATAAATAAATATGGTTTTGTTTATTTATGTTGTACTTTGCTGACCGCACCTCCTGACAAACTTCTCGAATCATTAACTTAATTTTTTTCAAGTTACTGTTGAACCTAAATGTGAACTCAAACCTGCTCAAATGTATATCCTCCTATAAAGTGATTCAGACTGTTGCCGTTTCTGAAGCTAACCATATATTTTGTTTTATTCCTATTTATTTCGGGTCACAGTTCTTTACTAGGTTTATTTATTAATTGCTTTATCTATTACTTTTTATATTGGTTATTTTTATATATATATATATATATATTACACCTTATTTATATGATTGTAAACTTTTATAATTATCACCTATATATTTATTACTTTAATTTTAATATTTAATGTTCCCCATGTAACCGATCTAGCCCGAACCCCATGGTTTCTAACCTTGCATCCTCTTCCATTCCTGACAATCCTCCGAGGCGCCTGAAAAGAAGATGGCCACGAGACCAGCTAATGTAAAATGTCATTGTGCTGCCAATGGGTAGTTTCTCTACATACCTGTAACACTCCATTTTAACTAAGACCATATTTACTGAATGTATTATGTAATATACAGTTGTAAATTTCAATAAAGTTATTAAAAAAAAATAATAATTTAAATATATTTATTTTTTTTATATCCATGTACTATGTTTAGATTTTAATGGAATATAATTGTGGTTCTAAATTCTTTTTAGACCTTTTACTGTTTATTATACAGAGATAGAATTAGATGTAGATATATAGGTAAATAATAAAAGAAAAAAATTATAAAAAAGTAGAAAAAAAAATTAAAAGATGGAAAATGAAAAAGATTAATGAACGAAAAAATAAATCAGGTATAACTATTATGTATTTTAATATTTAGTGACTATACCTGTATATTATAATAATAATAAGTGGTTATTGAACGGCACTGCCTTTTGAATAAGGTATTTCTCTCTCTTGGTCTTCACCGAACGCTACTAAATCCTCAGCATACCCTAGCATGGATATTTGACCACCTGATCCTTAATGCTATTCGGTATGGATTTCCTGCATAATGTCAAATAAATTCCATCATACACCTTCCTAAATGATATTTCAGTTCCTTAAAACTTTTACTTTTGGAGGTAGGCTTGTCACAAAGATACCATTTTGTGAGGCTCCGTTATTTCGATACAGCTGACCTTAAGATATTATTTATATTAAAAATCCATAGTCGAAATTCTTCACAGTCGTAATCCTTTCCTTGTTATATACTTCATAAAAAGGTAAGTGAAAGTAAAAAAAAAATTAATGATCTCTGATTTATGAAGTTCTTACACCCGTTCTCTTTTTTCACGGATAATTATTCTACCAACCTCAACACTAAGCAGAATTGAAAGTATGGCGCGTGGAATTTCGGTAATTAAATAGCGGAGTTGGATATGATAGATGATGATTTGGAACCAGAATACACCGATTCCGGTTAATCTATGGCGGTTTCACAAGACGGGAGGCGCGAGCGGTAACACATCTTAACGAGAAATACGATTCATCATCGTGGTATCTTGGGGTATGTGATGAATGCTCCTGGGCTACCATTAAACCCGGTTAGTCAGTAGTATTCGTAATATATCGCCTGCCAATTATATGCTCCAATCCTAAGCTCTAAAGGGTACCAAAATTTACGAAACGGTTCTGACCATTGCTTACGCATCACGCGAGTTACGCTATTCGACTATCTGAATAATCCTTTTTTTTTTTTTAATCATTTATTAATTGTTATTTACAACTATATAACATATATACAACAAGTAAATTTGCTGTAGGTGAGATAGTGACATGATACAAACATGTCGAGAATCTACCCATTGATAGAACTCCAATAATATTTCTAGAGAAGATCCCGAAGCCATCTTCTTTTCAGACGCCTAAGAGGATTATTAGGTAATGAAGGAGAAGCCAGGTTAGAAACAAATGGATTTGGGTGGTTGGGAAGTTTTCCATGGAGGGAATGGTATCTGGTTTTAGCCAAATCGGCAACATATGGGACATTGAGGTCATAATGGATGACTTGATTTGTGACAAAGTAAGGAGCATTAAGGATTTTGGACTGTAGGATTGGATTCGGGAGGAATTTGATGGTTTAGTGGAGCCCCAAAGCTCAACTCCGTATGTCCTGATAAACCTTATAATAGTTATGTAGATCAGTCTTTTGTAATGGATTGGCATTTTAGACCGTTTGTCTAGTAAATGTTGTAATAGTCGAAATCGACGGGCAGTTTCCTGTCTTTTCAGTCTTATATGAGGATTCCATGTCAGTCGTTTGTCGAGATGTAGTCCTAAGTAACGAATCTGTTCGACAGGAATAGAGAATAATCCTAAGAATCACTCTTATTTAAAACTAGCAGACCTGTCGATGCTTCGCTATTATCCATATATTGTACAGCCCTGATGAATCCCTACAAAGTGGGTTGAATGTCGGATAATAAATAGTTATAAACTAATTTTGTTTTGTTTTTTACTACAATCCTGAACATATTCTCAACAAATTACTTACAAAACCTTCCGAAGTTCCAGATTTCCAAAAATATGCTTAAAAAGTTTAAATGCCATATCTTCTTACATAGCTCTTGGAAAATCGTTAAACCGTAAAGTGAAAAGTACTTACTCCATATTGCATCTAGAGTGTACTTACAGAACATTGAAACATCGAGAAGAATGCAATAACACGTGCATACTTAATGTGTCGACACGTGTTGGAATCGCTTTATAGATTACATGTTGTCACCTATTCAAAATATCGCGTGTGAGAATCGTGAACTACGTTGAGGTAAAAATAAAACACGTAGCCCATAGGTTCTGCAATGCCTATAGAGCCTTTTCAACTAATTTGAAAAGTGGCTTTTCAGATGCTGGTCGTATGCATATTGACCCAGAAGTAATCTAATTATGAATATAGTATAATTAAAGTACTATGCATTTGATGCTATACTCGAAGAGAGTTATTTATTAAATTATATGAAACTTTAATTTTAGATCGGAGATGTCAATGATAACTATGATTTTGTACTTGTTATAAAATGTGAATATAGATAGCTACTTTACAATAGACAAACAAACTGGACTACAAAATGTTCCACATCAGTCTGTTGGACACAGTTGAAAAAAATTTTTTTCATTCGGACCTCTATATCTTTAAAACTACCAACAACACTAGAAAATTTAAGATAATATCATTTAAAGTGGAGTAAATGTGCTGAAACATGAGCTCTAATAGAGCTATTACAATACTTAAAAAGCAACATTTCATAAAAAAATACATTGAAAAAGAGAAGTTAATTAATTTATTTAGAGAAATTAATAACTCAAAAACCATTATTATAGTTAGCCACCATTTTTTATTCCCCTTATCTATACTTGGCAGGCTTATCAATTTAAACACTAGTAGTTATACCTTTAAGTAATCTCTTGGTTCATCTTCTCTTTTCATGATTCCTTTTTCGTTTTTAAGTAGGAATCTGTAAGTAAAGCTTTCAAAGTATAAATATATTTTTTTAATATAAATTTTTCTTGACTGAGATATATTGTATATTACATTTTAAAAATATTTTTAATATTGAAAATTCAATATGTTGGTTTAATCTGTAACTTAAAAAAATTGTAACATGAATTATGGAAAGAAATTATGATTTCTCATTCCTTTTGGAGCCTACGAATTCCCCTGGAACTATATTGGCAATATCTTTACATGGAAAGCCGGTAATAATTTATTCCGAGGTTTGGACTCAATCAACGATAAGAAAGTGGATGGACGACCATCGCTCCATTTGGACTGACAGGTCCTGATAGGGATTACAAGGGCCGATGTTATAATAAATCGGTTTAGCTTCCGTATGGAGCGGCTCTCAGGTATTAATTGCGACGGGAGATAGGGTGCGCCTCTAATGAGCAGAGCGCGGCAATTCTTCTTATGTCCTCTCTTTCTTATTTTTAATCTGGGCTCTCTTCTCGTTTCTCTCATCCTAAATTGAAGGTTCCGGGACCCAAATTGTATGTATATTGAAGCTGGAAAAAATATTTATAGCCAATATGATTTATTGCTATAATATTGCGTAAACCACTTGAATAATGCATAAGCGTTCAGTCTCTTAGTCGTTTTATGAATTGATTTTCTATTTTATTTATTCATTAAAATTTATAACTATTAAAGAAGTATGGGAGAGCAGTGGCACAGTGGTAAGGCACTATTCTACTAACTCCAAGGACTCGGGTACGAATCGAGCTCATATACTGATGAGGCTCTACAAAGTGGGGCGAAATGTCGGAAAATAAATAGTTCTAACTATTTTTGTTCTCTTTTCACCGTAAACCTGACCAACTTCCTCATAATTTAAAAAGTTAACGTTCGCTCCTAGTTTTGTTTATAAACTTGAGTTTATTCAACCCGGGATTCCTAATGTTTATTGAAATTCAACTGTATTAAATAAGAATGCAAGATGTAAATTTGATGTTAGTTATGTAATGGCACGAAACTGTCTTTTGGAGAATCTACTAATTGATAAAATTCTAATTAAATTTTCAGAGTATAAGGCCATCTTGTTTTCAGAACTTTCTTTTAGTCAAAACTTTTGCCGTTTTTGTTCGCACCGAACCAGATTTTTATGAATCATTTTAATATATATTTAAAATCATCTAATCTACATTATTATAAAATTTTAATGTTATATGCATTTGTAGTGTGCATATACACAATGCCGTATGCCACCGTTTTATTATGGATCAGCAGTCTTCTTGCCATGACATTGAGCACTTTATGATATGTAAACTTAAATATTACAAAAAGTTTTTTGAACATTTATAATAAAAAAAATATCCAAATTATATAGAAATGGATACTATTTACTATATGGATATTATATTACTATATGGATGCTATTTACTTATAGAATCTATTCAATTACATATAAATACATAAAATAATTCAATTTAATTAGGAAAATATCTAAAAATTGTAAACAGTTACAATAAAAATCCTTTAATTCTTATTTAAATAAAAACGTTTAAATATGATACAAATATAATAATTAGACCCACAGTTTTTAGAAACTCGTAACATTTAATTGAATAGTGATCTAATTATATATTTATTTTTATACCAATACAATACATTCATTTTATCCTGTTAGTGGCAAAGATTCACATTTTGTAATATTTCCATAGACCCACCAGATATCCAGGCTCCTGTGAGACTGGTCCCCAATACTCCATTTTTAAAATTGAAAAACCTTTATTGGTTGAGTTTTTTTTTTCTATAACAAAGCCGTGTGAAGTAATTAAATAACCACCAGGTTTGACATCCCTTTAATAGAGATAAAGTCTGTTGAATTGGTCGCCATCGTATCTGTTTTCTGAAAGGTCATAACTTATCGGTTCTCCGGTACAACAACTTTTATATTGCCATTCACATCACAATTAACTTTCAATAAATTTCTCCATTACTTTACTATTAATACTACCAATGTGAACTGCTTCAATCTCTGAAGTACCAGGGGTCCGATACTTTGTAAGGAAGGACTGTTATACAAGGAGGTTTTGTTCAACTGCACGCTCACCTCCAGATTTTTCTACAATTGAGGGTTCCTACTTTATGAGACTGGGTTGACCCCAGAACCACAGAGTCGACTCTATGGTGACAGCATAAATAATTATCTGCCACAGCCGGATTCCAACCCGAGTCCTTAGATTAAGTAGCACCACTATACTAACCGGCTCCCTCCATTACTTTGATAAAATAATGTATTTATGAAAAATAATTATATTTTTTCAATAATATTCCTATTAAACAAAGCTAATTGCTAGCCAATCCTGCGAGTGCATCACTGCTTTTTTTTCCAACATGATTGAATTTATTCCATTTTATATATATTAACATATATTCGTGTATTAAAAAATTTATGACATCAAGGATGTAATAAATCGAATAAAAAGCAAATTTGGAGTATTCAATAAAAAATCAATATGCCCCCTTTTTGTGACATTATCATAAAAAATAGTTACTGGATAATCTATATCATCTAAATATGTCAATGTTTACTTCCACATTCCTAGATTTAGAAATTAGAGTAAGGAAAAATACTGCGATCATGAAAAATTTCGAATTCGGGTTTTCAACAGAAATGCACGTTTTGGTGTTCCTTGAGTCCACTTTTAACCACGTCTCGCAAAATAGTATTTATGTAGATATTATAAGATGAAATATAATATTATAGAGGTATGAAAGTAAAAAAAAAACTCCCTAGTTCAAAATAAAAAACAAACAGTTTCCAATTATTTTTATTAAATTTTTTTTTTCGTACCCTCCATTGAAAAAATAAGGAATAAATATGTGCAAAAGATGTCAGTTGAAAGTGTGCTTCCTTCTTCTACCCATGGGTACTTTAAGAGCTATAATGATTTATCGACTCTCCATCTACAGTATGGATATATAATATAGCCCATATAGCCCTTAAAGTACCCATGGGTAGAAGAAGAAAGCACACTTTCAACTGAAATCTTTTGTACGTATTTATTCCTTATTTTTTCAATGTAGGATACGAATAAAAAAAAATTGAGGTATGAATTATACTAAATAAACAGTATCAAGAAAATAAATGTATATAAATATAATAATAAATACATATATAATAACAAAAATAAATAAATTTCTTAATTTATTTGAACACTTTCTGTTTTTTAATCTTTGTTTATTAAAACTGTTTAATAATTTATTTTGTATAATTCTTCCCTCTATAATATTATATTTTATCTTCTATTATTATTAATCTACTACTAATTACTTAATTTATTGTTATGTATATTAACAAGTTTGTTTGTTTATTATTTTCTTTTAATTTTTATGTTTCACTGAGTTGAAGTTGTTATCTCGTTTTTTGATTTTTCAGCCCTAATGAAAGAAGGCCTGAAATTCAGGTCAAAACGTCGGCACAAAATGTGTCGTTTACTTGTGTATTTTTTGCTGACCGTACCAACGACCATCTCCTTCTCATATCGGTCTAATAACATATCTCATTTTGCAAAAATATAGTTTTTAATCACGCGAAACGTTTTATTTTCGCGCTAGTTGTTGTGTACCGCTCCAAATTTTTATGAATTATTTTCATATATTAAAAATAATGTAATTTACATAAACAAAAAAAGTTTGTTTTACATTCCGTATTTTATCAATGCCACACCTAATTAAAAATAAAATTAATTTACAATTAATAAAAATTATTAATTGTAATTTTCAAATCATGTCTTTAATGATACCTACGTGATACGTAAAGCCTGACTTGCCCTCCACAAATTGTAAACCCTTCCCATCTCTAGACCGAACGGTTTGAGCATTTTATGGCCGAAGCAACTGGTTTAATCAAAGTTTATAGCGTCTTCCTTGAGGAAACGATGCAGTTCCAACTAAACTATATTAGTGCAATCTGGTAGTTATATGGTGAATTAGATCGACCCAGATCAGGAAAGTAATAATCTTCAAATGAGTTCCCTTTTAACTTAATGCAAGAGCACGACTACTCCTTGACTCCGTCCATTTCAAAGTCCAAGGCGTTGGAATCTGCACCGCATTATCCTCTGAGAAAATGTTTGCCAAGACTTGTGGATAGTTTAGCTATCCAGCTGCGAAACTAAGTCGCAAACTCTAGGGTATTTGAAAATTGTTGGCTGAGTCAAGAATAGCTAAGCCATTGTCATGTCAGGTACGGACTATCAAGATCGGTTGGAATATAATTTAACATCAATGATAAACATTTAAATAAAAGTTGAGAGTTTTTGTAATACAAACTATGCTTCACGGTTCATGTGCAGTGTAGGTCATCAAAATGACCTTGACAAACATTTTTATAGTAGTTGCCGCAATTAGCAAGCTACCAAAAAAATATCAGTAAAGATTATATAAACATAATATATTAATGTTTTAAATTAAAATAAGAAAGCCACGAAGATCATTTTTTCCGTTATACAGATGTATCTGCTGAAAAGTGGTAAATATTAAAAAAAAAAACACTAAAAATTAAATTAATTGACTTCAAGTCCGAAATAATTTTACACTATTAAAAAAAAAAAGATACAAAAATCAACGCATCATTCTAGAAATATTTCGATTCAACCATTGTTTAATAAGACACATACATTTTTTTTTTGTTATTATTTTTATTGTGTAATATTACCTTCTGTTTTATATTTATAGATAGTGGTAATAGGTAACATCCAGGTCATTCACACAAAATAAAAAATATATATAAAAAAAACAAATTAAAAACATCTTAAACTCAATCATTGTTATTTGCAATATTTAAATTCAGCCTGGGGGACCCCGAGCCAAGCTTTTCCCCTCCCCCCTCACTTGTGGAGAAAAGAACAGGCCTCCAGATCACGGCGCTTCTAACTCAACCGCGTCACTGGTATTAAAAGGGAGTGGAGGATGAGTGAGGGAGCCGCAAACGCTCAACACTTGAATTGAGAATCTGACCATTGGCAGATTTTAGGGATGGGTAATGGTGAATAGGGATTGTGCTTGGGGATTAGGATGATTACTGAATTTCTTGTGGAATGTGGTGAACTTGGATTTAATAAGCTCTGTTACAAATGGGATACTAAGGTCCCTCCCCGTTCCAATAAACCACTAGCGTAAGCCAACCAAGTTACAACCTTCATTGGACCCCTCACCTAACCTTATAATGCCAAAAGGCAATCCAAGGTATCCTTAACACCCAGCTATACATATAGCATACCTCCTATATGTACGTAGTAAATACCCACTAAAATCTTGACAGGAGGGTATGAAAAAAAAATACTAAGGTCACGATGTAGGGTATTGTTGGTTACATAGTAAGGAGAAGGAACTATCGATTGACTTTGAATTGAAAGGATCGATGTGTTTGATTTTAGAGTTTTTATCTTTCTCCCAACGTTCTAGTCCACAAGTCCAGATAGGTTAGATTGTGGTTTCTACTTAAAGTTATGATTTTCTACTTAGTAGTCCACATAATTATCCAGATCGTTGGGTATATTTTTGTTTTTTAAGTCTAGTATGTGGATTCCATTTTAGTTTTCTGTCTTATATATTGGTAGAAACAAATTTGAAATTGATGGACAGTATGTAAAATTTGGAGGATTATTCTCGGGTGACACGTAATTATGGTGCCAAATTAATAGAAAATTGGCGTATTTTCACGGAGAAAAACCGTACACGGCTTACTGACAAATTATTTTAATTCGATTTTTGGATTAGACATATCTTGAAATGTAAAACCTAATATTTTGAGCAAGGAGTTTAGGTTTTTTTTTTTTTTTTTAATATTTTAAATGTAAGCTACACAATTAGTAAATGCCTCTTAGCGCCCTCAATACCTGCCGGTTTGAAAATATGAGTTTGTAAATTAATATTTTACGAATTGTAACTGTTTTAGAGGAGTGATGACGTGATGGGGGATGCAATTGGCGACCGTATATATAATGAGTGTAGGGGTTCTGCAATATAAAGATTCAAATACATTAAATTAAAGATACCTTGTTGGTGGGATCTTAATAAAGCTGTCCATTAAGAGGGGTTTCATTATAGAGGGGTGCCATGTAATTGGCATGTAAGTGTATTGGCTTTTTAATAAAGTTTATATCTGCCAACAGATATTGCAACTAAAATTTGAATAATGACCTGGCTCCTGTGATATATAATTCATTTATTTAAGTAATACATTTGGGTGAATCAACCCGCTTAAGTAGACGCTTGGACGATTCTGTAGATTTCCAACCTTCAAAGGGAGTGATTAACTAATTACATCTAGACTGAGGATTACACGACTTGCGGTAAGTTCATTAGTCAATGTTCCGTTTCTAAGAAGAAGCCGTCATGTGGAACTTGTTAGGACAGGGAAGAAATCTGTTAAGATTATATTGCACAAATATTAGTTCATCTGTCATGAAAAAAAAATAGAAGTTATAAATCCTTTAGAAATTATATAAAACCTCAACTGCACTCTTAGCTTCAGTATATATGTTAAGGAAGTACTGTTTCTAGAGCACCGGTCGACCTACGATGTGATATGGTATGGATCACATACAACCATTTATAAGGTTTCGCTTTTGGGCCGTCCGTAGCTCAGATGGTTAGGGCTAGGTTCTGAGGTATGCTTGCGGCGCCGGTTCGTTGACTTTTTTTCACTCAGTGGGGGTATTACAAAAACCTTGACCCTCGCACCATAGTTAGAATAGGTTGGATACATGTAGATAATTCGGCCAACATCACCTTCGTTATGGATTGCCATAAAAAAAAAAAGAAAAAATGCTGATTACTAGGATGTCCCTAAAGGGTCTTCCGAACCCTCGATAGACCTATGACTGATATAATAAAATAAATAATTCAGAAGTAGTCATCTTTTTCTTCATTGTATTTATAATATTCAGATATAATTATTTTATATAGATGAATTTATTATGTTCTCTAAGGTAGGAAAGTCAGCAATCATTCCAGATCGAACCGTGAGATACGAAATAACCTTGACCAAGCAGATAAAGTGAAAAGAGAAAAGAAGGAAATTTACAATAGGGGTATTCATGATATTGTGTTAAATGTAAAATGTTTTACTATGTTAAATGTTATAAGTATAGGATCGTGAGCAGCCCTATTTAAAGTGATGTTAAATACATAAGAGCTCCTAGCGGATTTACTAGCAACTTGTTTAGTAACCTTTCCTGCCAAAATTTCATGTTATTGTTTACTTTAATTTATTACAACATGCCCAAAATAACTGGAAAGTAGAAGTGTAAAAGTTTAGCTACTGATTCTATTTTTAAAAAAGTCCAAAACACAAGACAAAAGAAAAAACAAAACAAAATACAAACTACGAGTAAGTAACCTAACACGACAACAAATAAAACAAGGTCAGCTGTTCTGTTTCGTGACGTCATTCTCCATTTAACAGACCTAGTAACAGACTCTCAGCCATTTTACATGTTATATCGTTTTAACATGGTAAAAGAAGGAAATATTTCTCCATTTAACATAAGTTTTTCCATTTAACACGCTTTAACATGTTAAACTAAACATCATGAATACCCCCAATGAATGCATCCCTTTCTTTAAGGAAAGGTTCCGTGAGAGCTTCGGAGAAAGAGATTTCAACGGGAGTGGCCTCTGGTTTGGAGCTCGCAGAACTATACCAAGCACAACTTCATGGAGGAGCCCTTGGTTGATATCCAGGATGTTGTAAAGATGGTAGAAAATAGAATTCTTGACTCCCTGGGAATCATTAACCATTACATGCATGGAAACAGATGATGATAGAGATCATCAGGAAGGATGGAATGCATATATTGCATTTTATTTATATATATATATATATACATATATATATATATAGTATTTACTGTTTCTAAATTTTATCTATATTTGAATGTATGCTTTAGTTATATTGATGTATATATATTTTTTCGGGTTTCTTGTTGTAAGCACTATTGTAATCTGAATGTTTTATTCTTTTTCTTTAGTTTAGTCAGTATAGACCCGTATATACCGACTGTACTCTTAATAGTGGCTACTTTTATTCTTTTTCAATAAATAGAAATTATAATTGATGAAATATACCTAATTTAAAAATGGATATAACTCTTAATTAATGTATGAAATATTGTGATTCTACGGAATTGAGTTGATGTGGAGTTAATACGAGATGGGGAAAGTGGATGAGTATATTTGATGAGTTATCACTGCTAACCTGATAGCTAAGCATTAATTAGAGAGTGCTTAGGGGCTTAGCTAGATCATCCCCGGATGTTTTCTCAACATCACGTCTCGGGTCCAGTTTAATCTATCTAAGGGGGGTCGTAACCGTTGCGAAAGCGACCGGCACCATTTTGTTGCATCAGCTTCGGCCGATTTACATGTGCCTTCACGATTGAAGAGGGCTAATTGTGACGTCATGTGGAGAGTTCCTAATTTACATCACGTTGGTCCGTATCTCTTTGGATCGGAAATCTACCCCATCCTGAAAGTTTTCACAATCGGATCGTAATTGCGTTGACTAGAAGGGACGTGTGCTTGTAAAATGACTAGACGTTATTATTTGAAGTTGTTCATCAAATATTGTTACACACTTTCTACATAGGTGTTATTATGATTACTTTCATTTGACTTCTAAACTTGGCAGAGAAATGAAGTAAAACCAATGAGAGAGTTTATAAGCTCATTTTCTCTTCTTGCAACCTTCTTGTTGGCAAGAGCTTGAAAATTATACTGAAACTTTAAGTAATTTAAAAGACATTAACAAAAAAAAAAAATTGAATTTTGTATAATTGACTAACACAAAACGTGTTTGGTAAACCGACTCGGAGGTTGGGACATCACACAGAAAAGAATTTATGATCCGGGTGCGGTCAAAAAAACTCAAATAGTAAATAATTATACTACTTTATTGAGCCAACGTTTCGCCCCACGTTGCAGGGCTAAAGAAGATACATTTGTCTTGTATCTTTTTTAGCCCTGACGAAGCCCTTTTCATTTATAAACACGGTCAATCAATAATCTTCCAGAAAAGAATTTAGATCTGATATGGTTTTGCTTCACACAAAAATTTGATTTAAATTGAAGTCTTTGAGTGAAAAATTCAAGATTCATTTCTCGGACCAGTTGCATAATAAATATAACTAATGCACATTTTGTATTCAATTTATAACGTTCATATATATTCGAACTTTATAAATATTAGAATTAATTTTATCAAATATTTACTTACAAAAATGAGTTAATAGTTGATAGTGGATTTTTATGTAATGAGTAGATGGTTGGGGTGTCCCCTGTAAAGAACACAAATAAGTAAAAACGTATTTATTTGTCCCAACGTTTCGGCCAGAATTTCAAGCCTTCATCAGGGCTCAGAAAAAAACAAACAAGATAACTACAAAACCTAAAGATATGAATAAAAAACTATTCATATCTTTCAACACTATTTATTTATTCATAATGTTAGTTATAAAATTAAAACGTTTGGGAATTTTGTCTTTACTAGAAACAACGTTTTCTCTGTTATAATTTTAAGGAATCTAATAGTTATTGATATATTATTATCTAATAATATTTGCTTATTTTCTAATCATTCTGTATATCCTTTTATTCATTGGTTCTTATCTTGTTTATTTTTGTTCTTAGCCTTGATGAAGGGTTGAAAGTCTAGCCGAAACGTTGGCTCTGATGAACATGTTTTTTCTTATTTTTGTTCTTCAACGATCACCCCATTCTTTATACGGTTTATAAAGCTGACATCCCAACCCGCCCTAACACAGTCCTAACAACATACGCTGATGACACATGTATACTATCTGTAAACAACAATCCAACTAATGCATCACAAACACTACAGACACACATAACATCTATTGAAGAATGGTGTTAAAACTGAAGAATCAAAATAAATCCCGACAAATCCCATCAGATCACCTTTACTCTCCGTCGTAAACCTCTACCCTACTGTCCTACAGTATCCTCTCTAAATACACCACTAACGCCTGTTGAACAGATTCGATACTTAGGACTCCATCTTGACAAGAGACTTACTTGGAATCCAAACACAAGACTGAAACAGCAAGAAACTGCTCGTAGATTCCGATTGCTACAATACTTACTTGACAAACGCTCTAAACTTCCCATTCACTACAAAAAATTAGTATACACTACAATAATCAGACCTATTTGGACATATGGAATTGAGCTCTGGAGCTCCACCAAACCATCAAATTCTTCCCGCATCCAATCGTTACAATCCAAAATCCTACGTAAAATCCTTGATGCTCCTTATTACGTCACAAATAAACTCATTCACAAAGACCTTAACATCCCAATCGTTGCAGTTTGGCCCAAAACAGATATCCATTTTTTCATTCCAAACTCCTTAACCATCCTAACCCATTAATTCTTAATCTTTCATCCTTAATAATCCCTGATAATCCTCCGAGGCGTCTGAAAAGAAGATGGCCACGGGACCTTCTAATTTAAATTAATGGGTGGTTCCTTCCCAAGATTTTCAAGTGTATATGAAACATGCAACATATTTACTTATTGTATTATTTTGTACAGTTGTAAATTACATTAAATAGATAAATAAAAAAAAAAAAAGCTTTGAAAGGCAATATCATAACAAACTGTAGTAAATTATATTACCTTTTAAAATGAAAGAGACTTCATCTATTAAATTAAAATTTTATTTACCTTTAAGGATAAGCTAGAATCAGTTGAAGGAATTTATGATCAGTTTCCACCTAGCAGTGAGCGCTAGTGCAATTTAGAAACGCGAAAACACTGTAAAGAGAGTCGTTTTACTCCCTCTGTTGACGATAAAATTGCACTGGAGCCGATGTAGTATGGACTCACTAAATTTGTCCTGTTAAAATGCAGCTCGGGTTTCACAAACGACGGAACAGGTTCGCAATCGCTGCTCGTTAAATAGGTTGTCCTATCGGGACATTTAAACCAGTAGTTATAATAAAATCACTTGATAGTAACAGGTTGTATTAGTAACAGGTTCCGGGGAACCTCATCTAAGTCGTGACTTGCTCTGGCCCCTTAACTCCTGAATCTCTATTACTGTCCGTGTAGGTATTCCAAATGAGTTAATATAATCTATGGAAATTCAAAATTGATATCAACAAGGAATAAATATATATGTATTTTTTTTTCTATAGCATAGCTATCCCATACAAGAGGAATGTATTAAGAAATTGTACCAACTTCATGCGAAACCACATACTATATGTCTGAGTGAAGTTTACTTCATGTTACTGCTATTATACTAAGAATATTAAATAAAGTTAACAGAACAAAAAAAAAAAGTTATGATCAGTAACATTATTGTTTTTGAAAATAAAGATTTATGCTTCTTAAGAGCTTTTAAACAGTCGTAATACATTTTAAATAAAATAATATATATTACCTAATAAATATCATAATGTGTGAACCGTATAACACTCATGAAAATTTAATTATTTTCACTATTTAGCTTATATTGCCTTTTTGAAATTTTGTAATTGTGTGCATTTTTAAAATAATATTTCCTTTGACTGATTGCTAAAACAACGAACTATATCCTTGGGACTGAAGCAAAATATTTTAAATAATTTTAGCAATTTGGTTTATTATCGTTTTCTTCCTTTGCTTTCTGTAGACTTAAAGGTTATTTTATAAAAATCATTTCATATGTTTTTCTTTATGTACAAAATAAGAAAAATATATTGGAGGCCGTATTAAACGAGTTTAAATGAATACAAAATTTAAAAAACTAACAGATGTCAAAGAAGCACTTCTAATTTTCTTTTATATTGGTAAAGTCGTGTTGAAAGTTTTGCAATTTTACTTAATTTTCGAAAAAAAAGGTGCCAAAGGAGCCAAAAAATTAATTTTTCAATTTTCAAAATTTTAAAAACTTCTGAAAACTTTTTCTTTATTTGAAATAACTTTATCCGTTAGAATGGCATGGAATCCAAAAGATATTAAATGAAACGGGTCGGATAAGTGGAAATTTAGCTTTCCAACCGTTGATTTAGAGGAGAAAAAGCCAGTCATTAAATTATTTATTTATTTCTATGACAACCTATATTTCAAGGATTTATAAGACACTAAATACTAATCTGATTTGTTTTTTTATATAAAAAAGTAAATGTTTTGTGATTTAGTAATTTTTCAAACACATCAATACATTTAATACGACCTGCAATATTTTTACATATCCTGTACATAAAAAAAAAAAATAAAAAGGTAGTATATAATAATCTTTAAAAATAATCTCAATTGAAAGCAAAGCTATAAAGCAATTAAAAAAAAAATTGTAAACTATATAAAATATATTTTTTTCTGGGTTCCTTGTGCGTACTGACACTTCGACATGTGTCCGATATAATATTTTTTTCCTAATATCACCAAAACAAAATGTCGGTGAATTTAGCAATTATTTCGGAGAAATTATTTAAACTAATTTAACCTAATAATAACAGATTTTATTAAAAACAAATTACTAAAAAAAAAATATTTATAATTATAATAATTAATAACAAAAATATTCGAGTTAGACATAAATTTATCAATTATTTCGAAAGAGTTTTTTAGTCATAATTTATTGCAAATAAATCGTACCTGTAGGTTTTAGGAATATTTGGCCTGACTGGAGGCGCTTTACTACTTAATTCCTTGTAGTAATTTATCATTTCCCACTATATCCTTTCACATTGGATCATTTAAGGTAACAAGGTCTTAATTACTGTCTATCGGTATTCTGTTACAAATTAATCCTTATTAAGATATTAATCATGTAAGAAAATAGCTATTATGTTTGAAAGCCGATTCATTCCGAATATGGAAATTGTTTCTAGTGTCTGTTGCTAAAGTATTTTATTGGTGAAATAAACTCACGAAACGAGTATTAGATTAGAACACACGAAGAGTGTTGAAATCGGCCAAAAAAGGAAAAGGAAAAAATATATTTATCATGAAATAGTGTTCACATTAAAATAGAAGATATGATTGTGTAAGATCTGGAAAGAAAAAAGGCAGTTATTTTACCCCAAGTTTTTATAATTTTAATGAAAGCTATGTTTAATTACTAGTCTAAATTGATAAGTCTGCTAAATATAGGCAGGGGGAATACAAAATGGCGGCTGTTTCAAAGCGTTAAAAAAAAATTTTATTCGGACATCAATATCTTTAAAACTGCCGTCAAAACTGGAAAATCTAACAGAACATTATTTAAAGTCAAGTAAATTTTCTAAAATATGAGCCCTAATAAAGCTATTTGCCTTCAATAGTTTCCGGATATAGCTTTTTAAAAAGCAGCATTTCATACAAAATGTATTAAGAAATCAGAAGTTAGTGAATTTGTTTCGATAAATCTATATCTCTAAAACCATTCGACGTACAGATGTCTATTATCACTCAAATTAAAACTAGTTTAATGTACTATAAAGTAGTTTATAACGTTTATCTTTGTAGGAGTAGTTGTTTTTATGATGTTTGATTAAATTGATTCATAAAATGTTAATTTCTAGGTGTTCAAAAAAAAATTGTTGAATTTTGAAAAAAATATCTTCGTAGGGGTAGTAGTTTTTTTGATATTCGTATATGAATTTAAATTTTTTTTATGAACTTTAGTCCGAACAACTTTACTGTTGGTAGTCATAAAGATATAGAGCTCCAAATAAAAATTAATTTTTTTTAACACTTTGAAACAGCCGCCATTTTTTATTCTCTCTACCTATACTTGGCAGACTCATCAATTTAGTAATTATATATAGATTTCATTAAAGTAATAAAAAATTAGGGTGAAATAACTGCCTTTTTTCTCCTCTTGTTCTCTTTTACTATTTGGTATGCTGATGATTTGGTATTATTGGGTGATAACAAAGAAACTATAAAATATTTTATCTTTTTCTATATTTCCATATGCATAGTAAAATTTCCACATATATACTACATTGTCATAAAACTGTACTGATCTAAATTTTTATTTATATTTCTTTTTGTATCTACACAGCCGATGAACTGGCCAAAACGGAAACTGATCAGTGTCTAAGTTCCTACCTCTGATTAACATGGGCTCTAAGGTAATTAGTTAAACAGAACAAGAAAACTCTAAATAACTTATATAAAAAATCATCTAGTTTAGCTCTTATTCGAATGTAGTCTAAATGGACTCTTTATAAACTGATCCAATAACGATAGCCCTTGTTGCATTGAACACTTTAGTTAAAGAGGCCCACTACTCTCGGCTGCATATAAGGCCCTTCAGATGCACTTTCACTGCAGTTCGGTCGTGATTGGATGATTATTCGTAATTGCCGACTACGGAGCCGACTTAGCCATCTCCCTACTTCGGTGAGATCTCGGCTCGATTTAAATTGGAACCGGTTTCCATATTTGGCAAATTTCTTAAAAACTAGTTTCTCAGGAACGAGGAGTTACAAGAACATAGGATTAAACAAACATGTAAAGGTGTTAAGTTAACTACGATCTATCGATAAGCTGGCTCTTAAAACGTTGTTATGCTACGAAAGGTTTAGGTCCTAACATATAGTTAAATTATAAGTGATTAAATTGTTATTTACCAAAAACGTTACAAATTATATTAAAATGTTTTATTATTTATAATAGCACTCGATCATTATTATTTATTATATCTAAATGGATTATGAACCAACTTTGGTTAGTACGAGGTGTCAACTATGGTAGCCGATAAAGAGTTCCCCTCTCCAAATACCAATATTGCACATAATAAAACCAAAACAAAAATTAATTTTAGTTATATTTTTTTAAAACATTCTTTTATCAGCCATAAAATATTGTACTCTGATCCTTTTCTTGGATATAGGACTGCTATCGATGTTTGTTTATTATGACTTGTAAACCATTTATGCTTAAAATACAATATTTTGAAATCAATAATAAACATTACTTTAGGCTGAAACTGGAAGCCTCAACAAGACTGAAAAGACAGGAAACTGCACGTCGATTTCAACTATTACAGCACTTACTAGACAAACGGTCTAAACTTCCAATTCATTACAAAATATAATAAGGCCTATCTGGACATATAGAGTTTAGCTTTGGGGCTCCACTAAACTTTGAATTTCTCTCGTATCCAATCCAAAATCCTTCGTAAAATCCTCTATGCTCCTTACTTTGTCACAAATACTCACATCTACCCATAAAGACCTTAATGTTCCCTATGTAACGGATCTATCCCGAACCAGATATCACTCCTTCCATTATAAACCCAATCCAAACCCACTAGTTTCTAACCTTGCCTCCTCTTTCATTCAAGACGAAATCATCTTCGATCTTCGAAACGCCTTCGAGGCACCTTAAAAGATGGTCCCGACACCTTCTAAAGTAAAAATGGTTTTAGAGTGCTTTCAATGAGTAGTTTCTCTACACGCCAGTATCACTCCATTATAAACTCACATCAAATTAACTGGATGTATTATTATGTACAGTTGTAAATTTCAGTAAAGATATATAAAAAATAATAATAATAATAAATATTTTGAGCTTTATTTTCTATTCTTCAGAACTTATTTCCTTCTTTAATTTTTCGTTTGTAGTTTTAATGTTGGTTGGATATTTCTTTAGTCGAGACCAACTGAATAATTTAATGTCATCAAAAACATCGTATGGAGTGGTGTATTTTTTTTTTTTAATAACTACTTTTATTTATTATTTAGAAGATGGGGGATTATTCATTATTCATGGTTGGGGGGGAGGAGGGGTGAAGTTAACAAAGTTACAAAAATAAACAATACTTATATATTTGTGCCGACGTTTCGACCTGAAAACACCTATTCACTTTTCTTTATGTTTTTTTCTTTCTTGAACGATAAATGATATGCCGGTTAGCAGGGGTTCTACTTGATGGGGTTCTACTGTAATGATAAAAAAAAACAAAAAAAAACTGGACCTCTTTTATTAAATAATTTCTTCTTATTTTATCTTAAGTACGCTATCATTAAACATTTACATTTTCTCCTTCACATAATTTATAATAATTTGCAATTACGTCAATATTGAAAAATATAATTTAGTTGTTTTTACTTTCACTCATCAATACATAATTATATAGTAAGATGAAGTACTACGATCGTGAAAACTTTCTAATCTGAGTTTTTATAGGAAACAAGTATATTAAGATCCAAAATATTAAGTTTCATGAAATTTTCTGCGTGTGAACAGTCGAGCTAAAAAATAGAAAGCTGGACGAAAGGCCCTCTGCAGACGGAGCTACTGGAAACGAATTAATCCAATTGGTAACTCGAGTTAGTAACCAGATATAGACTCAATAGTGACTTGACTCCCCACACGAGGCTACTCATCAGCAATCGAAATTTCTAGTTCGTCCGTTATGGATATCGAGGGTGAAATGTCTTCGGAAGACTCAACAGATGATGAAACTATCTGTATTATTATCTCAGAAACAGGAGAAGATCACTAAGAAGATTTAGAGTACATCTATACCTTGAAAACAATGTTCACAAGCGGTTGTTTGTTGCAGCTAAACCATGTTTCACGACACTCCTGACTTCTACACATGATTCTCCATTTAATACTTCTTTGAATTGCCAGGAAGGTGAAAATTATGTAAAATAGGTTGGTCTGTTGGTAACTCATCTTCAAGAAACTAGAAACTGTAATCACCGGCGACTCGACATGCTATTCACCAGGGAACTGGGACGGGTTTCTGTGTGTAACAGATCAGATGTACCGTATGCATCACATCCAGTGTTGGGCAAAAATTAGCTATAGCTGAAACCAATAGCTAATATTGAAAAGGATACGATATTAATTTATCAATGGTTCATTCATGAATGTGTTGTTTCTATGGCAATTTTAGCTATTAGTTTCATCCATAGCTAATTTTTTCTCATATCTGGCTCTGTTTCATAATGAAAGCTAATAGTATTAGTTAAAAATACAAGTATAGAAACAACTTGTTAATTACACTAATACTTATATTTTTTCATATTAGGGAGGACTATTAGTGATATTACAGGAGTTAAAAAGTACTAAAGTACAAGTTATTATTGTACAAGTCAGTGTAATTGTTCAGTAAAATAGTTTGTACTTATTTACGTATTTTATGTACTTATACTATTATGAAATAGGGCCCTGTTCACATTCTGTCCCTTTGTATTATACAGGGACTCAAATTAAAACAAGTTAGTATTTAGCGTTGGTTTTATATTGATCAGTAATTGATATTTATCAGTTCCTTTTTAGTAGCTCCGTGCACATGCGGCCTAAACCAACTTAAAAAAAAGTTCAACTTTGTATCAAGTTGTATCAAGTATCGATTTAGTTTACTATTTTATCGAAAATTATTCTAATGATGTTGATTAAAATCTTCATGTCGATATTCAATTACATATCAATTAGTTTTTTCCATATAGAATTAATCTGACAGGGCTTCAATGCCGAATTATCAAAATAGCTATCTCTTTAAAGTAGAAGTAATTTCGTTAACTTGAAATAACTAATCATTTGACATTGTAAAATTACCTATAAACGCACAATATTAGAAATTGGGCAATAATAATGAATTTGTTTGAAGTTTCTAGTATTAAAATGTTGTACAATAAGTTGTACGAAAAAACAAATGATATTTATTGGGCAATATTGGAAAATATTGCCAATATCTGTGGGTGATATTGTACAATATAAATTCTTATGGTATTTTTTTGGTGTTCGAGTGTACCAAATGTTTCCAATAAAGTAGGTTCTATCTATAGTTGAATAAAGAAATTTAAATAATTTATTTATTAAAAATATATATTTGTAACGCGTGACGATGGATTTACAATTATATATAGGTTTTATTTGTATAGTGTTATTCACTGAAAATAATTTATATATAAATACAAAACATGAAATAATTAAATTATATAATTATTGCATATGGTATCACATAGTTTTCAAAAATTAACAGTGTGAAATAGGCAGTGGGAGAAATGTTCCTATTTGACAGAGCTAACCAAATACAAACTAAGCTACTCAACACAAACTACAGAGTTAAACCAAATATTGATACAGATGTTAAATTAACGCAGTTCATTTAGGAACTTAGAATTAAATTAAACTTTGTTTAAAACAAAGTTGTAGTGAAGGAATTAAAATTAAGCCATCGTTGTATTGTTATCATAGATAAAGGCTTTTTTTCCTACATTTTTTATTGGTATATGTATGTATAAACAAATCATACGTGATTTAAGATGCGTATATCAAGATGCGTAATTTGAGAGTTACTGTTGACCAATGGTGGTGCAAGAAGGTGATTTAGTCAGAAGGCTGCTTAACCGACAGATTTTTCTCAATTAAGGGTACCCACTTTGAGTCTGGGTGGACCCCGGAAAACTTCTAAATCCCCAGGGTTGACTCACGGCTATAGTAACAGAATAAATAATTGTTAGAACTCGGGTCCTTGGAGTTATTAGCTCCTCGGTTCCTTACCACCGAGCTACCCCACTTCCACTGTTATATATATTTATTTTTATGAATAATAATACCGATAGTGCTCATATATAAGGGACTCAGATAGCATATTGGCAGCTATTCAACATGTCAATGGTAATATGCGCAAAGCACTGTCATGTGCAGATGCTTTGTGGAGATTCCCAGTTGGTTCGGTTATTGATGATTTATTGTTTTAATTTCTTTTAACTTACTCAATGACACTAAAGCTCTGAAACATTATTTTTAAAGGGACTCGTCCCAAAATAAAAAAAAATATAATTATTACATTACTCGTATGTAATAAGATATATTTAAATTATAATTTTGATCATTAATCGATGCGGTCGATTGTCCAATGTAGAATTGTTTAATTTTAGTATTAAACCTTGGATACAAGGAAAATATAATTCACTCCTTGGGAACCTACCCCATGTATAGTGAGATTAGAATAAAATATTTTGAGCTCGGATCTGATCTCCAGAACAATTTCTCTGTTTATTAAATGGGTTTAATTAGAGAGCTCTTAACAACTATGTATGATGGGCTACACTGGAAAGAGCCCAGATGGTTAACATGTGAGAGATCAATGCCATTCCACAGTTTGATATTATTGTTTTATTTATTTTAGCATAAATATTATATTTTTATTTTCAATTATTGGCTTATTGAAAGCATTATTTTTAAAGCATATAACTTATATTTTTTTCAATTTTTTCGTTGAAATTACATACAAGCTTCGGTAGACGGACATTTTTTTACGTTTCCTATGTGTTCTTAATTATTTTATAGATTATTTTTTTATATTTTCTACTTTAAATATACACATTTCATTCATTCATTCATATTACATTGCTCTAAGAAAATTATCTGAATGCTCATTTCTCGAAGTTTTGTGACTGAAAGCACATTCCACAAAGTTTTTATATATGATAAAAATGTAATACTCATTATAGGACTCAGATTGTGGAGACATTTAAAATTGTTTATGCAGTCTTACGAATGGTATTAGAACTTAGTGCATGACTTACGGAGTAAGGGTCCTAGCGATCATGTGTGCCCGCATTACCATTTGAGACAATGCTCAACAAATTGCAGCTATGGTATTATCATGATGGTACCTATTATGGGGCTAGTCTCAGTCATGCTTCTATGACCTTTTCTTGAAATAATCAGCTTGAGTGTCCATTGCGAAAACCTATTTCCAAACGGACCCCTATGTCTTGGAATAAGACAAACATGGAAGGTGATCTTCAAAATTTTCAAAAAATTATATTTGTGAAACATTAGTAGCATTTTATTCTCAGAGAATTTTAGGAATCTGTAAGATTTATAAAGCCTTATGTGTGATCAATGAAGACAAAA
>NW_027106192.1:61072-70690 GCF_000696795.3 Halyomorpha halys | reverse complement strand
GACATCTTCAATACAAACTCTTCCTCACATTAATTTAAAATTTCTTTTGCAGGCTATTCTGCCCAGGTCATTTTCTTTATTATAAGTTCAAACCCATTTATTTAAGATTTAAAATCATTAACATTTAATTTTCCTCTATAAGATTATCAACAATTAAATACACCACCATATAACAAAACCTGTTTCTGCAATATTTCGTTACATTGCGCAGAATACAAATTTTTGTTAAGAAGAATATGGTATCTGCTGCAGTTAGCATGTTTTACACCCTCCAAGTCTGTCATGACAGTATCTATTGTCGCGATTGCAGGTTTTGCGAGATAGTTGACAGTGCTTGTAGTGGCAGTGAAGATACTGCCACGTTAAAACACGTTCACACGATAAAAAAACTTAAAATCTCACAACATGTCAGATACCATGGTTTAGGATAGAGTGGCTAAAATATTTAAAATATGGTATCAGCAAGTTCCTCATCTCTAATATTTGTTCTTTTATTAAAAAATAAAATCATCAATACAATCAGAATAATCGGATAATCTCACTGCTTAACAATCGATTTCTCACATGTTTTCATTTTGTTAGTTATCATGCTTTACGACCGAACGCTTCATTAGTGATCAATATTCAGTGAGTGGTATCTGTTCTTTCACACGTTAAGATAAAGATAACCATACCACCGTTACCACAGCAACCTTCACTGAATATGTACAAAATAAAATAAACTTCAAAGCTTTTTGATTTAGGAAACAAAAAAAAAACTGACTTACACTACAACGATCATGAGAATAAATGTCGCCAACTTACCTAAAACAGAAAAAAAAAATTATTAGCTTACAAATCAATAAATTTACTACCATAAGACTAAACAAACCTAAAATTAATCTGATATAAAACTTGAAAGATTTAAGATATTAAATTAATGTTATAGTAAAAAAAAATCTGTATTTAAAGTTCATTTAAAGAGTTTTTTTGTTTTCACTGGAAGTAGCCAATCTTCGTTAGCTAAAACGCATTTTAGGTTGAAGATTAATTTTTTTTTGCGCCTCAAAAATGCAATGATGGTGTTGCGATATTTTACACGTATTTTCATATTCACGAAGCGTGGCCACTTACACTAAGAGAAGAACGGCGCCTCGAGGTTTTTTAAAATAAAATATTCGGACTGAAAAAGGACGAGTTAAGGGAATAATTTGTAAGGATACACAACGCTGAATTGACAGAACTGCGCCCGGTAAATATTATAATATAAATATAAAAAATATATAATAAAGGGAAATAAGATGTGCTTGTAAGGTTGTGAGAGTTAGTAACGAACAGATCCCTAAAATGTTAATACACATCTGATAGGTTGACCGAAACGTAGATTAGAGAACTCCTTGAAAATTATTTAGTAGACTTAGTACGTAGAGAACGATTGGTGGTATCGGCTTCGAACCTTTGGGTTCAGTAAGTTTTATTGTTTTCAATTTATTTCGTAACGGTTAGTTTTATGCAATGTAATAATTATATGTAAATGTTGACAATTATAAATGGTTTAAAAATTTTCATTACATATTATATTTCCATAACCATTTTATTATTGTTAATTATTATCCCATTAATTATCCATATTATTATTCGTTTTATAACCTCTATTGGCTTATATATCTTTATATTTTAGTGTTTTTATTGTATTATTTTACTTATATATGTTTAAGCTTTCCGTTGTATCTTTTTTGCTGTTCTCATGATTAATATTTTTTAAATTTTTGTTAAGGCAATCGATAGTAAAGGTGATGTTTGCCTAGTTATCTAGAGGTGACCTATTTATTCTAACCATGGTGGGGAGTCAAGTTTTTCATTTTGTGGAATCGCCACATTATGAAAAAAATCATTTGAGGTCAAAAGCGGATTTGAACCGGCGCCTCCCGCAGATCTCTCCCTCAGATAGACCTAGGCCTAACCAGCGTTTTTACTTCTGGTCTTACGTTTTACTTTTCTGCATTAACCAACGGTAATTAGTTAACACGTCACTACTTTTTTAGCAATTCATACGACGACCAATGATAGAAAAAACTGCTACGCAAATTATATAGAAATTATGGTAGAATGCGACTATTTTAGGTTTAAACCTTTATTTAATATAATATTATTAATTTATTCAAATATAATGTTATATAGGTAATAATATACAATTATTCCAGAAATCTTTCTCTTTCGACTGTGATTTGCTGGAACCGCTAATGGTTAATGACTTGCTACATCATTACTGCATGTAAAAATTGAATGTTTCAATATAGTACCTCAATGGTGGGAATGTCTGTGTTTAGAGAAAAATTCTTCCACGATTCAATCCAGCCCCTCATTGCTTGACATATATTTTTATACAATACAGCGTGGAAATGTTACGCCCTTGTTATTTTTTCGATTCAATTCTTTCATCCAACTACTGGTCGCAAATAATATTGGAATCGGACAATGGCAGGTATGATGCAATATTCCGCAATATCACGAGTCTCAAGTAAGAACGAAAGATAACTTAAAAGTAGAATGGAAGAAACGGAGGACCTTGCTATGGCACAGTTCACGAAGTGAAGGCTAAAGGAATGAATGTTATTAATAAGAACTTGTTAAAAGTATCATTTTTCTTTTATACTGTCATTCGGAATGACAGTAACTATTCAAAAGCCGTGACTGACTTAAATCAATCAGTTCGACTGACGACTACTAGAGATTCTGAACAGTATGAATCTTGTGCTATCTCTTTTTCGATTCTTAATAAAGATAAAGCTTCGTTGGCCATTTTTTTAGCATTCGACTGCAAGAATAAAGTAGAAACCCACTTTTCAGCACACCTCTACTTAAAATTTTGAAAAATCAGTTTTCAAAATTTTCTCGATACTCCATTAGTATTATTCCTACGCAATTAAACTGAACGTCCATGTTTCATTTAAACTTAAATCTAAAAAAAAAAAACTACTGAAGTTAATTAAAAATATTTGAAACAGTGTATCTTCACCGAATCGAAAAAAAATTAACACACAGAGAAAGAAATTTATTCAATCATGCTGCCCAAATACATCGGGTTGCTACATTACACAGCATACTGATCAATCCGTGATCGGATATATATAAATTTATAAATTACATTTTTTTTATATGATACAATATAATAGAAAGATAACATTTTTTTTTTTCCCCCACAGTATTATTTCACAATTAATATCAGTCTACAAACTAAATACAAGCTTTTCAATTTATTCCTTTTTTTAAAAACCTGAAAGAAGATTTAGTTATTGAATTTAAAGGATTCCAACAAATCCCATTAAATCACCTTTACCCTTCGTCGTAAACCTACTGACTACCCTACAGTTTCATTTAATGATGTTACTCTTACCCCTGTCAAACAGATCTACATGTCATACAGCTACCTTGGACTACATTTGGACAAACGATTAACCTTGGATCCTCACACCAGACTGAAAAGACAGGAAACTGCACGTCGATTTCGACTATTACAGCACTTACTAGACAAACGGTAAACTTCCAACACATTACAAGACTGATCTACATGAATGTAATAAGGCCAATCTGGACATATCGAGTTGAATTTTGGGGCTCAACTAAACCTTCGAATTCCTCTCGTATTCAATCCTTACAATCCAAAGCCCTTTGTAAAATCCTCAATGCTTTTTACTTTGTCATAAATAAAATCATACATAAGACCTTAATGTTCCCATGTAACCGATCTAGCCCGAACCAGATATCACTCCTTCCATTATAAACTCTCTAACCACTCACACCCCCTAGTTTCTAATCTTGCATCCTTTTCTATTCCTGACAATCCTCCGAGACGCCTGAAAATAAGATGGCCACGAAATGTCATCAAAGTCCTACCAATTGGTAGTTTCTCTACACGCCTGTAATACTTCAATTTAACTTAGATCAGATTTACTAAATGTATTATAATGTACAGTTGTAAATAGCAATAAATAAATATTAAAAAAAAAAGAATTTAAAGGTTGGGGAAATCCTCTAATTAATTAAAATACATAGAGCGCAATCAGTTGTCAGCTAGTGGTTCTGAAACAATGCAAACTGGAAACAGATGTGTGGGTCCAACAAAGTTAGGTAAACTTGTACCAATCAATCCAAATAAGACATCCACATGTTTGGGCACGTAGAAATTTGCCATTATTTTGCAAACTTGTAGGAGCGTCTTTAGAGGTCGGGATATATATTCTCCAAGGAGATAGTAAATGGGGCCGAGAGAATAGTAAAAGGAAGATATTGTTTACCCTTGAACATGGATGCAGTAGATATGATTTCCATGGGAAAGGACCTTTTGTCGAAATCTGCTTATTGTTCCAGGATCCTATCATAGATTGTAATGACTAGAGAGTGGATTTTCTTGCGAATGCTTCTTTTCGCTTACTTCAAATTCAGCCTAAGGTCTAAAGGAATTCGAAACATGAAAAGGACTTTCTATATTTACTAGTATTAAATTGTACGAATTTACAATTTTTCTGCATTTCTGCATGAAATTGCATTTTTTATTTTTTTTTTTAAATTCATAAATTTGCTTCTGATTCGTAAAAAAATAGAAATGTCAGGAAACTTACAATTAATATTTAGTTGGGATGGTGATACGGGCTTAATTATTCCAATCTGGACCATCAATTTTAGTTTATTAATGATAATAATATTCGTTATTTATTATCAGACTAATACCTTTAGAATAATACTAAAGAAATCGACAAGTGGCATTAGTGCCTTAGAGTGTAATAACAAACTTTTAAAAAATAAAAATAAAGTTTCATAATATCTTAAAATATTACTAAAATAATAAATTGATAATAAAACACTATTAACATAATTTGTAAAAGAAGATACAGATAAAAGAAAACTATATACCTCCTAAAAAATCAGAGGGTGACTAACTTTTAATAATATAAATGAAAAATTAATCTAAATATTTAATGAGAATCATTATATCATTATTAATTTCATTAGTTAAGGTATAAGTTTATTGTATAACCGTAAGAAACTCGTTAGCAAACCGCTGTAAGTTACAAGCCAGGAAAGTGTTAGAGAAAACATTTCAGGTCCACCGCTGATTAGAGTACGCCAGTTCGCCCGAGGCTTCGGCACCTCAGCGACTCAGGATCTTGTGCAAGCTTTCCTGATCAGGACTTTCAAACCCCGAAGACATCCTATCAGTGTCCTAAATAATTAGGCTGATTGCTACTTGGGGACAACTATGTTTAGCAAAATCAGGGCTGGATTGAGAAATATCCGGTCGGATAATCGATCTTATAAAACCGAAAGGTGAAAATAGGATTTCGATAAATCGATAATAACTTGGAGCTAAATTAGATTAGCCTTTTTTATAAAATTGGTTTTAGCGGAGATAGTTTATTTTCTTCATCGTGGTTTTCTATGGATAGAATTTTCAGAGATAATCAAGTTTATTACCGCAGGGGTAAAGGTAAAAATAAAAATAAACTTGCCCTCTATAAGATAATTTATCAGTTACACTATAATATGGTAATATAATAGTTTTCTTAATTAATCCTTATGATTGTGAAATATTCAGATTTGATACTAATTGAGAGATACAATATTGTTGGAACAATGAGCAATTAAGTTCAATTAGTTGCAACCATGAATATTATCCAGCACAATATAGATTTTAAGATTTTTCCACGGCTATGCGTTGATCATGGGAATAAATTTGAATTAATGGACAAAAGTAGGTCATTGTTACGAAATATTGTACGCTTGCATTTCAACTTATGTTGGAATTTCAAATGTCTAGCTGGGTTCTTTTAATTTTTAATATTGAATATTAATTTTGGAGCTTAATTATTATTCCATAGCCCTACCGCCAGTTGATAATATTAATATAAATGCGACAAGAGGAAACAGGGCAGGATGAATTGCCGTGAAAATCTGAAAATGCGGTGAAACTGTTCACTTTTTAGAGACTAGCAATACATACAACACAAAATGATTTAAAAAGGATAACCGATTAGGCCCTTTCACATATAATTATCTTCATTATTTAATCTTTTAGCTATGTCTATACAACCTTATGATTTTCAATAAAAAATCTTAGTTCTTCTTAAATAATAATAATGTATTAGTGACAATTGCTCCTTAGATACATCCATCCAATTACACCCAATCCATGCAATCCTCCCACCTACGTTTCGGTCAACCACTAGAACGTTTACCCGTCGGTTGAGTGTTACCCTACACCTTACGCGGCCATCTTATTCGCCACGATGCTGTAACTTGACTTTATCGGGTGAAGTTCTCTAAATTCGGCTTTGTGTAGAATTCTAAATTCTTCAGTAACAAATAAATGTCTCCTGCCAATTATTGTAATGGTTTAATCAATATAAAATATATTAATATAATTATAGAAGGTTTCAATGAAACGGTAGATGTAAAGTTTGATATGATATGACTACTTCTAATGTAATTCTAATAATTTTAATATGGATTAGATAATGGACAGAATTTCTGAAACGTCCAAAAAAAAAATTACATATAATAAATAAAATAATATATATCTGTACCTCTACAGCTCATGAAAAGCCAAGGGAGTGATACTTTGTAAGGAAGTGCTGTTTTACTGGGCCAACGGTTGTGCAAGGAAGTGATGTGGTCAGAATCAAGCTCGATCACCAGATTTATCCTGAATTAAAAGTACCCAATTTATAAGTCTGAGTGGACCTCACTGACCTCCCCACAGGTTTGACTCATAGTTACAGTGACAGAATAAATAATTATCTGTCTCAGCAGAATTTGAACCGGATCCTTGGAGTTAGTAGCACCGTGCCTTACCACTGAGCCACACCACTCCCTAAATTTGTAGATATATGAAATGAAAATGTAAAGTTTATTAAAGTCACATATCGGAAATAGGAAGAGAAATTAAATTCCCACAGAAAATAGGTAGTTACAAGAAAATGTTGAAATAGTAAATTCCGTGGGTTCTTTGTTCTCGCTACCTTATTCACTATTCGAAGAATTTATGTTTCTATGCTTTGTTTGATTGCGAATTTTTAAAGCAGTGTTGCAAAATTGTATCCGTCTTGTAATTTTATTAAAAAAAAAAAAAATTGACTAATCCTTGTGTTGTAACTTTGACGTACGCAATATTTTCAGAATATTGAGTAATGGAATCAGCACTACTTTCCGCGATAGTTGGAATAGATTGTGAAGGCCTCAAGCTGTCATTCCAAACATGCATAAACACTTTCTAAACATTCAACTAACTGGCCCGACAGTTGGATATGAGCGAGTTTAGAGGCCATCAAGTGATTGGCGATGACTGCCGACAAAGACGCTAATCGCTCCGCGTATTAAGAAGACATTCGAATCAGTTAGCAGATGTAAAACTGCCCGGTCATTAGCTCTGTAGAGATTTATGCTAAACACTTGGCCCGGGGCTTTCACTCGCTGTATTTCGGCAGCGTGTGGACTGGACACACGGGTTGTGTGTGGCCTGGATTCGACGTGGCTTACTATCACTTTAAATTCTTTCCGGGATTGGATTGATGGAATGTTTGAATTTTAATATTGTAAATATACCGCTGTTTAGCTTTCATAATGGCACAACATAAAAAAAAAAAAATTTTAAATAAAAATTAATTTTTATTTTGTAATGAATTGGTTGAAGTACCAACGTTTCGGCTAGAATTTCCAGCTTTAATCATGTCTACGAATAAAAAACAAAATAACTGTCGATCCTTAAAAGAATACACAGAATAATTACAAAATAAGAAAATAACTAACATTATAGATACATAAATAGTATTGAAAACATGAATTTTTTAAGTATTATCAGAAGACAAAGGCTGTATGAGAAGAATAATATTAAAATTATGTAAGAGTAAAAAACAAATAATAAAATACATATGAAAATATACTTAGTAAATATAAGTTCAAAATTAGAATTGCAATTATAAAAAAAATATTATAAAAGAGATAGGAAATAAAACATATATAGGTAATTAAATATGTGATTAAAATAACAGAATGAAGGAAATAGAAATATAAAGTTATTATATCCTAAAGAAATATGAATATTTTAATTTAATAATAATAATTAAAAATTAAAGTTATGGAAAGAAAATATATTTAATTACTTAAATATGTAAGTAAAATACTAGATTAAAGAAATAAAGTATAATGTTAAGTAAGACATAAGAAGTAATTAGTAAATATGACAATAATAATGTGGGTAAGGAGGGAGTAATAAGAAACAGTAGAGAAGGAGAAGGGTTACAAAAAGAAAGATGAGAAAAAAAGGAAATAAAACATGAAAAAAACGAACCTGCTTAGACAAGATCTTAAATCCAAATTAAGTAACACCACAGACTGTAAGATGATATTTCGAGTCAAATAAGTACGTTGGAAAAAATGATGAGCCTGTCGGAGAACGTCAAGAATACTTTTCTTTACGTTAGATAAGTAAAAATAAGAAATTTAAAAAAGGAACATATGAAGGATTATGAAAAATAATTAAAAAAAGGATAAAAACATGGAGAAAGGAAAATAAATTAATAACATTAATACTATTTTAATAAATTAAGTATTTGGGAATATGGGAATATTTATATTATATATTAGTGGCATTTCAAAGTAGTATTGCATTAAAATCAGAATTATGGAGACCTTGGAATAGATTACATGGAATTCATCAAGTCTAGAAACCTCTCGTTATAACGGAGATAGTCCTACAATCCGAAGTATGGTAGGGTTTGTGTTAAAGCGAACACCCCTCCCCCCCCCCCAGAGCTATCTAATGATCACCTCCTCATTAAGATAATTAAATTCAGATTCAGGCAAAAAGTTTCTTTACAATAAAGCAATGAATAATTTAAATAACATTTAGATTACGTTAAATTTCATTAACAAATATTCGTACGGTAATTCTTTTTTTTACAGCGATTCACAAAATTCCGGCATTTTTTGACACTATCTGAAGAAATGGTATCGTATTTATAAAAACAACGTAACTCTTTATTAATCATACATTTTTCACTGAAATTTTAGAAAATATGATTTAAAAAATATTATCTTCATACATACATTTTTAATTTTTTTTTGCAATTAGATGAAGTAAATTATTCTTTGAATCTATCGATGATAGATTGATGAACAGTAATAATTGGTGTTTTAATTAGTAGGCGAATTCTATTAATGATATGAAATATAATCTAAATTTTATTTAAATTATTCCTAGCTGTAATTTACTGAAACTTTTTGCCTGAATTCAATTAGCTTAATGAGGAGCTTAATAAATGATCTTAAGAATATCAAAATGTTTCAGAGTATTATTAATTACGGAGTTCCATCCAGTTTAATTGACGCAGCCAAGTTTGTAAGCCTGCTTTGAGCTTCAATGTCCACCTTTATGTGCTTTGTGTAGGGAAACTTCAAAGCTCAAAAGTTTTGAGCGTTAGATGAACTTAGTTAGACCCCAGTGGTCAAAGACCTTACGTTGATATAGATCGGAAAGGTAAAAGAGGATAAAACAAAATAATTTTAATCCAGAATTAATATTATTAAATGAAGTAACACTATTTTTTTTGTTGTTATTATAAAAAATACATAGCTTCTAAA
>NW_027106192.1:34703-56024 GCF_000696795.3 Halyomorpha halys | reverse complement strand
GAGTAGACTTTCGATAGACTTTGCTTCAATGCGGCTTATTAGTCGGTCACCCCCTTTAATGAAGTGGCTCAATTGTCCTGTTTCCCCGGTAAATCGTTCGAGGTCCTAATTTGTCTTTAATATTTTTATAATTGCTGTTTTTATAAACAAAAATTCAAAATTTTTAGGTCATGAAAAAGTAGTTTAGGGTATTCCTGTTTCTTTTTATGTTTTATTTAGGTACTTGATGTAATATAAATAATACGCTCATAGCTAGTGACCTGGTCGACTTTCTAAATTAATAAGTACTATGTTACTGAAATTTAAAAATAAAAGTAGAAACCTTTTTAACTCCTCACTTTTTATAAAGCAATATAGTCGTGTAGCCCGGGAATAATTTCAGTTGAATTGCAGGAGAATAAAGGAAGAAGATTAAAAAGGAAGGAGATGAAAGATCCCAATCCGTTGTAGATTGAAGTCCAAGAAGGAAGATGCTATCTATATCACTCCCATAAGAAATTGCATTTAGAATAGTTCACCATCCAGGTGGAATAAAATTCAGTTATACCCTCCTCCCTCAATTTTCGATTACTTTAATGAAAATTATGCATAATAACTAGTCAAAAATAATGAGTCTGCCAAGTATAGTTAGGGAAATACCAAATATAAAATGTTAAAAAAAAAAAAATTAATTTTTCATTTGTTGCTACATATCTTTAAAACTACCTACAACACTAGAAAAGCTAATATAATATCATTTAAAGTACAGTCAATTTACTAAGATATGAGTCCTAATGTATACCGAAGGTAACTTTCATGAAATATATGCTGAAAAATCAGTAGTTATTAAATTTATTGTGGGATATCTTTATCTAAGGAACCCTCAGTACTACTAACTGAACTAGAATTCATAGCTAGTTAAATGTACTTTAATGAAGCTTATGATATTTAGCTTCGTATGGGTAGTAGTTTTTACGATACTTTCCAATTTAAATTCACAAAATGTTGATTTATAGTTGTTTGTCAAAATATTTGATTTATGAATAACTATATCTCAGGACGTACAAAAGTCTGCTAGCAATAAAATTAAAGATATTTTAATGTTATATAAATGAGTTTATAACGTTTTTCATCGTAGGGGTATTAGTGTAAATGGTTTTTGCATATAATTATAAATATTACATATGAAATTTTGTCCGAACTGCTAGAAATTAGTTTATTTCAGCAAATATCATGAAGACTAGTATTCCTACGAAGATAAACGTCATTAACCACAATATAGCACATTAAACTAGCTTTAATTTGAGTGCTAACATACATCTGCATATCTCATGTTTCCTGAGATATACATTTCACACAATAAATTAACTAACTACTAATTTTTCAGTACATTTTTTTATGAAATGTTTGTTTTAAAGTATCTCGGAAACAATTGGAGGTAAATAGCTATATTAGTGCTCATATTTCAGAAAATTTATTCAAGTTTAAATGATATTCTAATAGCTTTTGAAGTGCTGTAGGTAGTTTTAACGATAGGGAGATCGGAATGAATTTTTTTTTTTTAACGTTTTTAAATGGTGGCTATTTTTTATTCCCTCTCACTATACTCGGCAGACTTATAAATATTGCTTATTAATTATACATAGTTTTCATTAAAGTAATAAAAAATTGAGCTGAAATAACTGAATGTTTTCTCTTCTTTGGTTCTTGTACTAGAAGGCCGACTTCTAACAAACAACTTAATTTAAGTTGAAACTGGTGCTCCTTCTTTGTACCTTTGAAAGGTAGGTTAACTATAAAGAGAACCTTTTGTAGAATTAAAAAATAATTAATTTAAAAATAAATTAATATACTCTCATGGAAATAAATATAAAATAATATATAAATGTTTACTATAGGTCAATAACTTTTTAATTAAGAGCGTCTATTTAAGAGAGTCTCTGATTTTAATTTATAGTAAATATTTTTACGAATCGGTATAAATTGGTTTAATTTATGATTTATAATTAAAATTTCACAATTTGGAAACAGATGCCGTGATAAAGTCTGTTATATTAGGCCGGACTTTAATTAAAAGTGAATTTTCAACTTCACGCTCTGTAGAGTGCTCTGTTATTAACACTACCTCTAAAGCCTGACATCCACCATACAGTATTAAAACCCTCACGATCATGGCTCCTTGTTATATTTGAAATATCTTTCAAAGGTTGCCGTATCGGAGAGTTGTTAGGTCTCCTTTCTATTCCATGATGTCAAAATACAGGTTAATTCTGATTCCCGAAATAAATTTATTTCTCAGTCTTAATGCGTTTTAAATAAAAAAAAAGAAAAAAAAAAAAAAGATAACAATGGACAACATGAAGAAGAAGATTGTGATGATGAGGAGTTGAAGTTCCAGCAACGGAACGACCGCAAAAGATCAAGGCGAAGGACGCAATCAACTCCGTTCATTGACACCGCTCGCTACGACAGAACGAAAGCTTCGTTTCCTTATAGTACCTATCATTGATGTACTATTAATAATTATTTTTTTGTGAGATGTTAGCTCAGTAGCAAGACACTGCGCTACTAACTCCGAGTAGTTCGAATTCGGCTGTTACACATAATTATTTTCTGTTCCACGGTAACCTTGAGTCAGCCCACTGGGTTCGGGAACTCTCCGAAGTGTATACCGTTAATTAGGTAAAAACTAGCGGTCGGGCGTGATTCTGACCAAATCTCCTCCTTGCATAACGGTTGGTCAAGTGACAGAATTTCCTTACAAAGCACTGCACTGCTGACCTCCATAAGTTGTAGAGGTACAAAATTCGATTATTAATTTTATATTTAATAATTGTATTACTAATACAATAACAATTTATGGATATGTAACTCTCAGTAAAACGAGAAATTCGTGTGAAACTATTTCTATAACTCTTTGATACAGCCTTTCTTGTTTACCTTTCAAAATATTGATATTTAGTATTATTTTATTATTATACTTTATTGCTATATAGAAGAGTATATGACCCTCGGCAGAGCTCTATGCTATTATTTTGAAAATATTCAATATAATAAGTATTATAATTTACAATATTAAAGCGAAAATATTGCTTTTTCTTTTTTTTTCTTCCCCTGGAATACCGGGTTCAACAGCAGTGTGGTAGTGCGTAAGACTTACGCATGCCACTGCCAGCAATAATTATCATTATTATCTATTGCTGCCTAGGTAACGCCTTTTAGATGGGCTATACCTTATCCACTGCATCCGTCCGGGTACCTCCTCCACCACGCAGCCTGCTCCAGCCCTTCTGCCCTTCATTCTGCCTTTGCTTCATCACCTACATTTTCTTGTCTTGGTGGCTCGCCGATTCCGGGTGGTCGAGCCCTTCCTAACGTAAAGTGCGTCGGGCCGACCACCTCCTTCCACCCTTAGATGAATTCCCTAAAGAAGGGATAATTCTCCAACTCCATCAGACGAGGGAAGTCAGACTCGACGAGGGCGAATATCTCGGTTTTCCTCAACAACCTGGCACGGTGTCCTTCCATGGCGTTGCAATCCAACACTACATGCTCTGCAGTTTCAGGGACTCCACACGTAGGGCACCGGGGGTCGATGTTCTTCCCAAATCTTTCCAGCTTTCCCCGGAACTCACCATGTCCTGTTAGGATCTACGAGACACAATAATCGTACCTTGTAAGACAATTATACATTTATTTCTGAAAGTAGCGTACCATGAACTTTTATTTTTAAAAGTTTTCATCATAAAAAACATGTCCCGAGTTCACACAAAGGAAATTTTAACCAAAAATAATATCGTAAAATTCCATTTCAATGATAAATGGTGAGTTCAAGACAACAAAAAAGAAAGTTGATTCGTGCATATACATTTTTTATTTGACATTTTTTTGAGATCACCATTATAATTTGATCTGAATAATTGCCCATACTTAAGTGAAATTAGAAAAAAAAACTTGATAACTTGCTGTTTTGTTTAATATATAAATAAGAAATGCAGATAAAATTAATAACAGACAGATTATGTTGGAACTTTAGATGTATTATTAAGACTCAAAACTGGTGGTCTTAAACTTTTAGCGTGTTTAAGTTTATGCTTAACAAATCTAAAATGGTCAGAGCTATATTATTTTTTAGATGGTTGGTTGTTAAATAAAACTATGATCGATATAAACTATAGAATCCCGGTCACGGTTCATTGACTTCTAGCAGACAGTTATAGCTCGTAAAAAAGTTATTAATTTTTGAAACCCTTCTCTGTAAAACTTTTATTATAGGTATATGATGATCACATAAAATGTATTGTAGTTTTCTATGTTCAAACGTTTCAGGTCACCATTTTTATTATTTTATTATTTATTTTTATCTGTTGACACTCGTAAAAATTGTTATATTACGGAATCAAACTAGTTCTTATTAATTTTAAAATTTTATTTTATCTTTACTAATTTACTTATTTTTACGGTTTTATAATTTATGTATAAATAACGTTTAGTACTGTAGGTAACTAACTTTTTATTTTGGTGATTCTCTTTGAAGATAATAAAATACAACGATATAATGAAAAATTAAGATTTTAAAAAACCTTACTTTTCATTATAGGTTGTTAAACTGTAGCATATAAATTTATGAGAATGTAAATTCCTTTCAGATACCGCTATATAAATATAGGATTTTGAGCAGCCCAATCTAAAGATCGTGTTATATGTTAAATGCATAGGAGCTCCTAGCAGATTTTTTGGAAAACATCGTAACATTCCGTTCCAGAATTTCATTATTTTTATCCATTACTTTATTAGAGTTTTAAAAACGTTCAAAACGAAAAAACGAGCAACTAACTTATCAAAACAACAAACAAAATGGTGTAGAACTCAGCTGATCAGTTACGGGGCATCGGACCTTTTAACAGACAACATGTGAAATGTTCTGTCGTTTTATCAAGCAAAAAGAAGGAAATATTTCTCCATTTAACATACTTGAACATGTTCAACAAAATATCATGACTAACCCCTATTAAATTTGAAGGTTTTATTATTTTTTTGTATGCTATATCTGATAATGATGAAACTTTAACACTATCGGTCATTATCATCGGTCAATTTGAGACTTCTTATGCTCACATCTCGACCATTTATAAAGATATAGGCAAAAATATTACATGTTTTAGAGCGAGTGCAAACCTATTCTTATTTATATTATATATTTGTTAAACATTTTTATTTATTTTTGAGATTTAAAAATATTTGGAAATAATAAACTATAGGGTAATAATTTTTTTTTTTTTAAAACAGCATTAGATTTTAGCTTCATAGGTCGTTTTTTTCAGATACAGTGAAGTGAGTGAGTCAATCAGAGTTTTTATTAAATTTTAATTTTTTTAAATTACAATTATACTACAATTAAATATATATAACATGCAAATTTAATGTTAGTAGTGCAAAAACATCATACAAACATGTGGAGAATCTACTCATTGATAGAACTCAATGAATAATTGTAATATTATAGCTTCCTACAGTTCTGTCTTCTTATTTAATTTCAAGTTTATAAAAAGTTCTATTCTCTAATTTATTACGCTTGAAAATATAATATTATCAAAATGAATTTTTTTTTAAAGAAATTTAAATGTGTAAAACGAGTCATACGCACTAGTATTATCCTTACCATGCGCGAATTCATATGAAAACGAAATATTCGAAAGCCGCATGTAACAACTATTTTTTTCTATTTTTATAAAAACAAAAAAAAGTTAAATAAACATTCTGTAAATTTTTATTTATTTGTAGTTACAACATCAACAAGACCTAAATAAAAAAAAAATCCATTAGTATAAACTCTCCATTCGAAAGTTGTTTTATCGGTTCTAATAAATAAAACAAACAAAGACTGGTTTGCGTTTTTTTCGATCAGTTGTACAATAAATCTTATAAAAATTCCGACCTAAATAGTGAAAGGATTTTTGGGCAATCATCGCCAGAAATATTTATGCTTAAGTTTATAATATTTATTCAGGGCAATTATTCGATAATGTATTTATATCAAAGAATAAATAATCAAGATATCGTAGTATTTTATTTTATTCTACTTTATTCTTCTATCTTCTTTCTTAAATTAAGTATTACTTTTTCTCATACATTTATCTTCTTATTATACTTTCTATACACTTTCTTTCAATATTATTTATATATCTATATTGTCTGTTATTTTCCTATTTCTTAATTCCTCTTATTCATTGTACAAGTATTTTATAAATAAAACTTGTTACAAGTAAGATTGATAAAAAAATTTGTTCTTATATTATTTTTATTTTTTATATTATGGTTTTAATGAGATCCTAATGAGATTTTCCCCCTCAATCTTCATAGTGAATAATAGAAAAGAAAATTAGTGAGATAAACAATGTCAAATAAATAATATGAAAACAAATATAAGAGAATAGACATGTTCATTTTCAGTAAAATGTTTTCAAATATTTTTTTACAAATATAATATTAAAAATAAAAAATGTTTGTAAGCGCAGAACTGTCAATTAATACAAAATAAAAAGCGATGATTTCTTAGAAAAAAATAAGTGTATTTTAACATTTTAGAATAACTTTATTTTAATATATTTTTCTACTTAATTTTTTGATTATAAACAATATCGGGAGAAAAATGCTAATGTAGCAAGTTATAAAACATTTTATCATAATACAATTTTTAAAAATCAATAAATGTTTACAACCTATAAAATAATTTCAGTATTTTTTAATATAATCCTAAAATGACTAACTAACGTAGCTGACACAATGTTGTTAGTTAATATTTGATATTTATTATGATTATGATAATTATAATAATTTAATAAATATTCTAAGAAATCAAAATTACATTTTTATTTTTTCCCCACGAATTCCAAGTAGTTATAATACAATTTCAAGTTATTGTAATCACAAATACTTTACATCAAAACACTAAAAATCTGTTTTAAAGTAGCTCCAAAATATAAAAATGATATCCAGTTTAGTATTGCGTGCTGGTGTATAGATTTATTTATTTCGATTTATTTTACGGTAAATTTATATCTTTTTAAGGTGCTGGAAATAAATATAAAATTGATTTTATGATCGTACGCTACTTAATTATAATAGTGTCTTGCGATTACTTCAGTTTAATGGTCCTTCAAAACACTAATTTTTGATGTTTTGAACGGTTTAACAATTATCTGAGTGTAATTATTGTGCAACTAAAACATGTATTGAATTGAAGGTGTAATTAAATTACTCCTTTTATGATTCCTGTCCAAGTCCGGTAGGAGACAAGACAATTTTGAAACATCAATGCTTTCAATCTAAAGTCCCTCGAATAATTGCCAATGCTCCATATTATGTAACCAACAAAACCTTATACCATGAGGTCAACATCCCATGTGTCATCGACGTTATTTTATCCAGATTTTCCAACTTTCATCAGAACATTTATCACCATCCCAATCTCTTAGTGCAATACCTATCCAACCCTATGATCCTTCCGGAAGGCTGAAACGGCATTGGCTCTGAGACCTTTGGTAAATTTCCAGCAATGACCAGCTTTTCCAGTCAAGTAGGATATGATGTATGGTGATGAGATCTCTTGGAGTACTGCTTTACCTTCCACACAGCGTTGACAAAGCTTGATTCGGGATTCCCAAAGGTAAATGTAAATATCGCATATAGATTCTAATGTGTATTTATTTTATTATCAATTAATTTTAGTTTTCTACAAGAATTATTTAATCTGTTTTATTTTATTTCGGTTTATATTTTTACTGATACATATCATCATTGTATTTTTTTAATTTTGTGAGTACTGTTCTTATCATTTACATTTCTTTTGTTTATCTATTTTTTTCTTTTTCTATATGTGTTGTGAATGAATACTTAGAAAAATAATACTTATTGCCGTTAATTATGACAGAGTTTTTTATTTCTCTTCAGTAAGAATAAAAAACGTGTATAGAATTCGTTCTCATTATGATGGTTTCACATTAAAAATTATTTCTATGTTGAAAATTTAATTGAGTCAGACGCGCTAGGTTGCGCCACGAGATATAATTTTTTTCTTTTTTATAGAAAAGGTTGCTTGCCACGATTTTTGTTTAAAAATTATGAAAAAAATAAAGCTCCAGGAACTAAACAGTTCAACAGAGGTCACCAGTCGATTGGCGTCGAGTTAACACATCAAAATCTCATTATTCATACTTCTGGCACTAACAGCTTTTCCCACTTTCATGCCTCAATTATTATTATTTATTAATTAATTAGAAATAAATATTATACCATTATATTAAATGAAAAAAGGGTATTCAGCAAATTAAATTTTTTTTTTTAAATAAATAGAAGACTACTCTTGTTCAGAAAGAACTATATTTCCTTCTTATTGGCTCGGAAAATGGTAAAGGAAGCGGTCACAGAAGACATGTGTATCTGTCTCCTGAGGATGTGACAGGCGCTTCTTTCCACATAACGGAAAAATCCAACACAATAAAGCAAGAATACATTTCTAAAGTGACTGCTTGCTTTGTAACTGGCATGTGTCGCTTATTTTGAAACATACGTTCAGATACTTTTTTGTAACAGTAATTACTTCCATCGCAATATTGAGTGAAAAATGTAAAAAAAGTCTAGGACAATCAGAACGTAAAAATATTTTCCAATTTATTCCAGATATTCTTTTTTGATGTCTGAAAAGCACATCTGTCCTGGGAAACATATTAAGGGCCGATTGAACCATCACAGTTTTTTACTAATATTTCTGATATCTCACATAAAATAAAAAATTATATGTTACACTAGAAAAGTTAACTTTCCAAACTGAAGGTAAACTTAACAGGGCAATAATTACCAGGAAAACTGAGTTATAGAGTAAATCTACGTGAAAGTAGTTAAACATCCAAGGAACCTTCTATAGTTCTAGTTTGAATCTTTTATCTAGCAAAGGTACTTTCTATTATTTTTCTATTTTTTTCTAAATTCAAGATTCGATCGAGATAGACAATTTTACAGATGACAGAAAATTAGTTGCTTAGGCAATAATAAAAAAAAATTATTCCGTCGTCGACCAAAACCATTTTTTACAAAAGTCAGATGAGGAATTTTGTCAGCAATTTAAGCTGTCAAAAATGACTGTTAAATAATTTTTTTTTCTCTTTGTTTATCTAATCCGCACTTGACAAATATACAAAATTGACAATCAGTAGATTGCCTGATTGTAATATTAAACCACAAATAACTTGTAAGGCTTGAGGAAGAACATGGCCCAGCGGTACCTCTTCTCTGACTTTTCTTACATCATCATGTTAGCGGGTCCCTCTTTCACGTTCTTTTTAGTCTCCTCCGAGCATTCACATGGATCGTGGTTATTTGTCCTATAAGAGAGTTTGGATGTCCCAGTAATTTTTCATGAAAACGCTAATGTAGTAAGTTGGTATGTATTCAGTGAACGTATGAATTTTTGAGTCAGCGTATGAAGTATTATCATTTACGTAGCATGGTGCTTTGGTGATAAGTCGTAGTGTTTTGGATTGGAAAGTAAATCAATTTTAAATTTAATTGATACCACAATTTGTAACCTTACTGACGGTTATCACAATTTCAGGTAACGTTGGTAACCAAGGTAACAAAACTGTAGAACACAAACAGGTCGCTAAGTGACCGGAGTTTTCTTTACTCTTGGACAAATCTTGGTTCTTTAAGTCTTAATTATACCATATATCAATCAAAAAATATAAATTTGGTCTAACTTTCAATAATCTAATATAGGTGATGAGTTATGTGTTGATAATAATATTATAAAATTTGATATGAATAATAAGTGGGAGACAACGCTGTAAATGTATTTTCGTACACTGAATTCCAATATATTCCTAAAAAAATTGTTTTTTTTTCGTAATGCTAAATTAAATTAAATCTGTACCGCTACAACCCATGAAGGGTCAGGGGGTGCAGTACTTTGTAAGGAAGTACTGTTACTAAACCAGCGGTTGTGCAAGGAGGTGATTTGGTCAGAATCATGCTCGACCGCAAATTTTTATCAAATTAAGGGTACCCACTTTATGAGGCTGGGTGGACCTCTGAAGGGCTCCAGAACCCACAGGGTTGACTCACGGCTACAGTATAACAGAAAATAAATTTCTGCCCAGCCGGATTCGAACCCGGGTCATTGAAGTTGGTAGAATTCGTGCCACGGTGCCAGCGCATATAATGTAAAAGAAAAAATTATAATAAAAAACTAATTTATTCATATCATGGTTACATAATGAAATTATCATTGATTCCATAAATATAGAAACAGGGAATCACTGTTTATGAAAAAAACAAACAAACAAACCGGAAAATCTAATTTTAAATCGTATTATTCAAATAAGATATCAATAAAAACATATTGACCTAGTACATAATTCTTTACAACAGGTTACTTTAGAATACCAAAAAAAAAAATTAAAAACATTTTAAAGGCTGTATTAATTTTTTGTTGAACCGACAAGCCATATGAGTCGAATTATTAATGATATATTACATAAAATATGAACAAAAGAAATTATTTTACCCGACAAAATAATCTTACTCCCGTTTTTATATCTATAATGGGGACCCTTTCTTCACAAGCCCGCCTCTAAATTGCTCCACATATACCATAATAACTTCGTGCATGTCTCCAGTTCGTTGTTAAATGTTAAATAATAAACAACTCTAGATAAACAATTTGAAGAGAGGAAGAAACGAAGCACTGACAGCCTGTAATGGGATCTGTCCGTCACTTTGCCACTGGGAGCGTGTAGTGGAATGCAACCGCAGTTCACGACTCCGATAACTACTTACATGAAAAAACGCTTTGTAAATGCTATACCATTCTGTTATTTACAGTTGAGACTGAACTAACATATTAATGAATGAAACTGATAATTTAGATTTATTAATTTTTAACAATAATAAAGGCTTAGGGAATCCGAAGTTCGATGCCGATACTACCAATCGCTCTTTACTAGATGTATGTAAGTCCAGTGAAGCCTCTCCAAACCTAAATCTCCTAAATAAGTCTTAGCTTTAGTATAGAATTATAGAATTGCAATATATTTATTTTAATGGCTTACTTTCTATTTTTGAGAAGCTAAATACAAATCTGAGAAACTATAAAAAAAAAGATTTTCCAGTAAATTTGAAAAATCATGCATTTGTTACAGGCTTTGCCTTAAAAGTTGCAAAGTATGCTTTTAATAAGATAATCCTATATCAAAAATAAAGATGAAAGACCATAATTGTTGTTATAAACCATAAATACCATAAATGTTCTTATCGTGTTTTTTTCTATGCAGTGTTAATCCAAATGCGCAAAAGCAATTTTATTGAGAAATGGCTAATGATGAAATATTTGTATATTTTTTTTTTTAGTTGCTTACTTTATGCTTGTTGGACGCTTAATATCCCCTTTTTCTAAGAAGTTTTTATTTAGAAAAGTATGAAAAATCATTAAAAACCAAAAAAAAATTTTTTTATCTTAAAACTTGTAAAATAAACTTTTTAGGCAAGGTAATCTTTTATTTAAATAAAGTTGAGAAAATTATAATTATAAATAAAGTTTTCAACGGCTATTTAACCTATTGCGAAAAGCCTATCTATGATATAAAAAATTATGATAAAAAGTTGCTCATTTAGAAAGTCGTTGGGCAAAAACCGAAAAAACGTGGAATTTTTAATGTTGTAGGTTCTTACTGGATGAGTTGTCATTAATATAATTAGATGTAGTGAAATTAAGAGTAATTAAAAGAGTCCTTATTTAATGATTCATAAACACCGTTTCGGGACTATCACCCCTTCATTTTTTTTATCATTTCTGTGATTTTCATTTCTGTGATTTCATTTTTTATCATTGCTGTGAAGTAATTTGGTGAACAATTTTTGAAGTTTCCCCGTTGAGCCGTTTTTTTATTTGACCAAACTAAAATGTCTGGAAAGTGTTTCAATAGAGATCTAAATTCGCATAAAATTGAAGCACAAGTTTCAACAGCGTACTTGTTAGGCGCTTACAAGCTGGAACAAACTCGTTCCATAAATTTACATGCCACTCAAAGGAGACGCTTGCTCTGGAAACTGATAAGGTTCAGCCTTAGAAGGTGATTGTCTATTCCTTGTTACTGGAACACTAACAAGTACAGGCCTGGAACCTTGTGGACTAGATCTAGAAAGGTGGCACGACTCTGATATATGTCAGTTATCCTCGGGTCTACGATCGGATTCAGTTTGTGAGTGGTCGAGGTTCGAGTCTCTGTACAGAGATGTAGGAATGGAGGAGACAAACCCTAGGTCTCGAGGCTCAAGGGGCCCTTTATTTCCTCATTCTATGAAATTAAGTAATTTTTTTTTTTTATTTCCTAATTATCAACTTTTTCTAACGGATATATTTTTTTATTTTTTCAGAAAATAGCGGAGCTGGAACGTAAGACCGGTTCAAAGAATTTGAAATATTTTTTTTATTTTCACTTGCCAATTAATATGTTTCAAAATCCCACCGTTGCGTGGTCAAGATACTTTATTTATAAGATAGGTAAAATGAAACTCTCTATTACTTACTATGTATAACTATGATCTACAGACAAAAATGTACGACTCTTAGTGTTCATCGATAACTCTGTTCGAATAATCCTTCCTAACTCTCTTGAATAAATAACTCCTATCTTTAGTATGATATATCTTATATACACTTAAATGATCAAGATGCAGAGAGAAGAACTAAGTGAGGGGAATGTAAATAAAAGACTGAGAAGAAGAATGGGTAGAACACGGTCAGATTTTCCTCATTAAAAAAGTCTGATAGAGCATAAACGCCGAAATAAAAAATTTAAAAAATGCTTCCTCTCAAATTCCTTAATTTTTTAAAAATAATTAACATATCTCATCGTTAGTTGTAATAAAAATGAATAAATGTAAAGGATTAAATAATTAGATAGTTAACTAAAGAAGAAAAAAAAAGAAATACTTTTCAGTTTTAAAATAAATTTCCGGACTAGTTAGACAACTCCACAAACAGTAATGCAGAATGACGAAATATGCATAAATAAACTGAATTTATAAATAAATGTTTTGGCGCTTCCATTGATGTTGTGACAAAAGTCAGTTTTTACTTTCACTTAGCTGTATAGAATTGAATATAATATAAAATTATTGATTGGAGAAGCTGATCAATCTGCTTTTATCAATAAATTATTTTTTATTATTCAATTATCAATTATCAATTTTTTATTATTTATTATTCAATTCAATATTTTGCATAATTCCAAATTTGTTTGTATACTATTTCTTTTCAATTTTATGTTTCTCTAAATGATGGTTGTTATCTCTTTTGTTATATAGCCTTGATGAAGACCTGAAACTCATGTCGAAACGTCGGCATAAATAAATATTTTTTGTTTATTTATGTTTTTCTTTGCTGACCGCACCCTCCGACCATCTTCTCCAATGAATAATCTACGGTCACCTACCTACACTTCACAATATAAAATTATGAAAACGCAAAAATTGTTGTCTGATCCAGACCTTGCTAAAAGGCTCCATCCGATATTTCGCCCCAGGGCCTGTGGGGTTCGAAGGGAGAGGGTTCAAGGTTTTCTTCTTGCCAAAGGTCAGAGTTAGCGACGACTATTTATAATTTTAAAATGGTACTAAATGATAGCGGAAGGAAGCGGAGATTGTCGGTCGGTTGAATGCCCTTTCACGATCGATCGAACAATCAAAGCATTCACTTAACTGGAATAATGAACCAATCTCATGGAATTTTAATTAATTATTCCCTTACTTGTTTGTATAACATTTGTAAAAGTTCCTAAAACAATTAGTGTACACTTTGTAATATAACAAATGATATTAACTTTTATTTCAATTGAGCTACATCTTTCATCTACATCAAACGACGTTTACTACGTAACATATAACGTAAGTTATTTGAAAAAGGTTGGAAATAAATTCATCAGGATTAAAGATGGGCAGATAAATCGGGAATCGAAGAGTTGACTACTCTGAAAGAAATTTTATCAAATGATTCATAATCGAACGATTTAACCGGAGTCTGTGGATTCTCAAGTTGGGAGTGTCGAGTGTAGAAGAAGGCACGAACAAGTGTCGGGATGTTAATGACAACAAGTAATTTGATTTTTATTTTAACTAAATCTTAATAAACATACAATAAAAAGTCTACCATATTCGTAAAGGGTGAAAGGAACTATGTATCGTGTTTGACTTGAGAAGGAAATTATATGAAATTGGACTTTTTCCAGTCCGCGGGTTCCAGTTGCGTTTTGAAAATTCTAGTGGAACTGGAATTGATACTGATGGGGATGAAGAAACCTGTTGAAATATTAAAGATAATGAGTTTGTTTAAGTATGTAAAACTTTTTTGAAAGAAAAATTACTATTAAAATTGATTATTTTTATTAAAAATTACTTAGAATTTTCTTTTCAATGTTGATTTTATTAATTTTAAAAATGCTAAGTGAAGAAAACTTCCAATTATAATATATTATTATCCTATATTCTGTACTTGTACAACGGTTTGGGATATTACCCCATACTCATATGCTATTGTATCCTCATATTTGTCAATTTTATCAATTTCTATTGTGAAATTTTGTCATTTATAGTTTAAAAAATTTTTTTACAACCACATTATTTTTAAAAAAATGATATTTTTTTTTTAATATAAAATATACACATTTTTTAAATAATGTAGTTGTAGACAGATTTTTACACTATATGCATATAAATGATAAAATTGACAAATATGAGGTTACATAGTACATGAATATGGGGTAAATTCCGAAACATAGTACAAGTACACAATATAGAATAATAATATATTCTAATTGGAAGTTTTCTTAAAACTTAAACTAAAAAAAATTACTATTTTTAATAAACATCAATATTGTATAACTATTATCTTTGGTTAAACGTCTTATTCTGAATTTTTTTTAATCATAAATGTGTAAATTTATTAAACAGAAGAGTTGTAAATATGTTTATTTTCTTTTGTGGATACCCTATTCCCTTAAAAAAGGGGTAAGTCCATTTTTATTTGTAGGATTTCTGACAGTACATTTTTTTTTCAAATCATTAAATCTCATGAATAACAAAGAAATTAATGTTAGGATAAATAGAATACATAGGATACATGCATACTGACCTGGTAAGAAATATTTTTGTATTGAAAAAATATTTAAATTTAAATTTAAATCTGTACCGCTACAACCCATGAAGGGTCAGAGGTTCAGTACTTTGTAAAGAAGTACTGACGGTTGTGCAAGGAGGTGATTTGGTCAGAATCACGCTCGGCCGCCAGATTTTACCCAATTAAGGGTAACCACAATTTAAGAGGCTGGGTGGACTCTAGGAGGGCTCCAGAACCCACAGGAGTTGACTCATGGCTACAGTGTGACAGAAAATAATTTTCTGCCCGGCCAGATTCGAACTCGGGTCCTTAGAGTCAGTAGCCACGCTCTTTACCTCATGGCTACCGCGCTTCCTATTGAAAAAAATACTAGGTTAGATATTTTTTTAATACTCTGAGTTTTACGATTTGAATTTATCCCATTCTAGAAACTGAGGTTTAGTAACAAAATATTCTTCGAAAAATTGTATACACCAAGGAGTGGTTATCGTTATCAATCTCCTGTTCATCATTTGCCTCTTAAATTCATACCACACCTTCTTTAAAGACTACTTCGATTATATAATTTCATCCTGTCGTAAAAGGAGAATGTGACGAGTCCTAGAAGGACATACACGAATACTAATTACACCGTATGACAAACTATTAATTATTCGACATGGGTATAATTTTCAAATTTCCTACGTTTCCAGAGCATGACCTCGGGTTGGTTATGTTTGGAGTTGCATAACTTATGAAGTGAAATTCATAATCAGAGAGGAAAATGATTCGATTTTTACACACCTACCTATATATTGATACGAAAAATTATTTATGTATTAAATAAATGAATTATTTTAATATAAGTAAAAAAGAAAACAATATAAGAATCCAATAAAAATAAGGATCAATATATTTAAAGAAATAATATACATAAAAATCTCTTTTTATTTTTTCGAAACATTTTATTAGAATAATAATTTTGCCTTACTCAAAGCCAATGTAAGTACAAAATTATACCTTATATACATAATAGCTAAAAATAAAAATTAAATAAAAATTTTTTTGTATTTATTTATTTAATGTAATTTACAACTGTACAAAATAATAAATACAATAAGTAAATATGTTGTATGTTTCATACACACTTGAAAATTTTGGGAGGGAATCACCCAAACATTAATTTACATTAGAAGGTCCCGTGGCCAACTTATTTCAGACGCCTCGGAGGATTATCAGAGATTGTTAAGGATGAAGGATTAAGAATTAATGGGTTAGGATGGTTAAGGAGTTTGGAATGAAAAGACGCATATCTGTTTTGGGCCAAATCTGCAACGAATGTTAAGGTCTTTGTGAATGAGTTTATTTGTAACGTAATAAGGAGCATCAAGGATTTTACGTAGGGTTTTGGATTGTAAGGGTTGGATGGAGGAGGAATTTAATGGTTTGGTGGAGCCCCAGAGGTCAATTCCATATGTCCAAATTGGTCTGATTATCATAGTGTATACTAATTTTTTGTAGTGAATGGGAAGTTTAGAGCGTTTGTCAAGTAAGTGTTGTATCAATCGGAATCTACGAGCAGTTTCTTGTCGTTTCAGTCTTGTGTGTGGATTCCAAGTATGTCTCTTGTCAAGATGGAGTCTTAAGTATCGAATCTGTTCAAGAGGCGTTAGTGGAGTATTTAGAAAGGATACAAATAAATAATGAAGTATAAACTAAAATGGATAAATATAAAATTATATATACACATCATAAATAAACCTTTAACCGAGTTAAACAATATAAAACAATTAAACAACTGAGGTAAATAATAAAAATAAGTAAATAAAATCTTGAGTACAATCGCTCCTATATATAATATTGATATATATTTTGCCTAGGGAAAATTAAAAGTTTATGGCATGGCAGAGATCCAGGATCCCAGCGCTTCTCTCTCTCAATCGCGTCACTGGTATTAAGCGCCAATGGGGACTGGAGTAAGTTATGTTTATTAAAATTTACAGAAATTACAGAAAAAATTAACCAGAAAATGTGATGTGAATATTACAATGTTTTATCAAGAACCTATCCATTGGTAGGATTTAATAACGTTTCTACTCGTTTGGACAGTTCTAAGAACTGTAGTGGATGCTCCTTGGTTTGTAAGAAACAGCCAATTGTATTGGGAATTACAAATGGAGACAATAGAAGATTATATAAAAAAGGTTCATAAAGTTCCATTCCCAGTTACCGACAGTTAAAGGAGCAGTGACCAACAGCTTGGGAAACCCTACTACAACCTGAAGACTGAACCCCAGGCAGCAAAACATCCTATTAGAATTTGTATATTTATCAGTTTATCATGCCACAATGGTAGATTTGGCATTAAATAAAAAAAAATACTCGTTTGGGTTTTAAGACCATTCTTTTCAAATCTCTAGGAAGATTAAGGAATAGAAGAGAAATCAAGTTTTGGTTGATTTGGGAGTTTATGAAGGAAAGATTGATATATGGTTAAAGCAAAATCGGAAGTATACAATTCCAATAAAGTACTCACAGCCCCTCTGCACTTAAAATACTGAAGATACTTTCACAGTATTTCACAGTATACGATCAATATGAACGTCATCTTTGGCTATACTGTCAAGTTCTGACTGACCATGTCCTATAAACTTTTCATCATTTAATAAAGATCCGTAAATTTTTTTTTGTAGGATCGATAATGCTCAATTCAACAATCGATCATTGATAATCCTCTACAGGCTGAAACATGATTGGGGGCTCCTCCCCTAGACCGAGTGGTCTAACAATAATTTCAAGTTCTAGCTCATTCATAATTATTGCTTTCTCCTTGCTTGTTGCTTGAATCACCATTATCTATTTGGAAAGTTTCGAAGTGAAAATCATTCTAGCTCCATATTTGGATTTTGCACTTTTATATATTCCTTATAGATTAAAATAACATTAATTTTCTAAATTGTAATTACATCCGGCTCAGGGTTCACTAAATCTCATATTTTAAACATTTATCCAAGCATTAGCAGAAAGCGGGCACTAATCTGAGATGATGACGGACCCGAAGCATCACGAAGCCATCCCTTAATACGTTCTAATAACAGAGGCAAGATACAGAGTGAGAGAGTGAGAGTGAGAGAGTGAGTGAGAGAGAGAGAGAGAGAGAGAGAGAGAGCGCATCGCGGGGGTTGCTCGGGTTATGAAATGGTTCCGATCTAGCGTACACTTTCACACCGGCTTCAATCTGCATAATGGCCAATCCCAACCCGCGTCCACAATTTTAGTACCGAAAGTTTCCAACAGCGATCAATACCTTCCTATAATATTATTCTGTCTGCTTAGAGCAACTTTTCCAAACCTTTTTTCGCCACGACAACCTTGTTGGGTTAACACATTTTCGCTGCACCTTTGTCGAGTAAAAAAAAAATTAACTAAGCCAGATTATACCTTAAGTTGTTAATTATTTAGGAAAACGTTATATGTATACATATAACACTATAAAAAAATTGTTGATAAGATTAAATCATTAGTTTAAATTTTAAGATACATAGTACATGAGTATGGTTTACATCCCGAAACGTTATACAAAATTATAGAATAATAATATGTTATAAATGGAAGTTTTCTTCATCTCAAAATATTTTAAAAAAATTAATATAATAAACTCCCTAGATAAGAAAGTACAGTAGGAAAAGGAAAAAAAAAACAGTGGGTATTAAATGCTTGAAAATTTATTACCACATAAAATATGAAAGGCGCTTTATGTACAGTATAATATTTATAATTATGCCATTAATACAAAAAATTGTTGTAACTTTACTTCCTGAACTATTATACTTTTACCAAATTATAATTTTAAAATTTATGAATAGTAATTTATTTTAGAAAAGAAAATAGATATTTACAAAAGTTTTAGAAAAAATAAACTTATCAAACCAGCATATAACAACAGATTTGAGAAACGTAGCATATCTAGTTAATCGCTTGCCAGAAGAACAGATAAATAAATCAACCACAAAGAAAACTAAAAAAAAAAAGAAATATTTGACTGGGTACTTTCTTACTTCTATGAATCTCAATAACTGATTTGATTCAGCAAATGACCATAACTCCACTTAATGACCTCCAGTTATTATTCTACGAATAAAATTAGCTATATATGTATAATTATTTCTTTCTTTTATCGGATTCTTATATTATTTTGTTTTACTGTATCCTAAAGTTTTAATGCATTCTTTATATTTGATATCAATTTATATATTTTTCACATTATTGTATGTTGTTGTATGATATCACATTTATCATCTATTTTATTCGTTTTTTAGATTTAATACTATATTCTAATTTTTAATCAAATTCATTCTTTATTACGAATTCATCAGCTCAATATTATTAATTTATTAATTGTCAATTTCTATCATTATTGTTCACAAAATAAGTTTTTTCAATTTTAATTTTTTTTTTATTTTAACATTTTGTATTTAGATGAATTTTGTTAATTGAATTATTAATTTTATTGCTAAAAATAAATTCATATTATAATTTAGAGCTTATAAAGTGTCCCAATAATAAAAAGTGTAACTAAATCATATTTCATTTATGTTTATTATTTCAGTATGTTATTTGTCATATTGGTTGTACTTTTCTAAATAAATAAAAAATAAAAATACTGCCACGGCACTCTGGCATTTGCTTACGGCAATGCTTAAATTATAAATGAATAAAATGGTAAGCATTAGTAATGAATTAAAATAGAATAGTTGAATAAATGTATTAAAATTAAAATAGATGTTGAAAAAAGTAACAGTAAACATTCCCACTGCTAATTACCATGCAGTTGATAATGTACAATACAACTTAAGTTAATAATAATTAAGTATTAAAATTAACTAGTAAAATCCAATGAAGCACTAACAAGAAAGTAAACGGTATTAGACTGATCCACCAGCCGAGGTATGTCTTCAGTAGGAGACCTAGCAACTTAGAAGACAGCTTTAAGGGTAAATCGTAAAACCCTATCGCTCTGAAAGAGGGAGGAAAAAACATTAAAATAAGATAAAAGCTCTCGGGACGTTGCAGCTTCACGATTTCAAATACGGCACTTTTACGGCCAATGTCAGGCTCTAGGGCAGGGATTGTTAGTCCTCAATTATTCTACGGATTGGTTTAGGGATAGTTTGGAGGGGAAGGAAGATATCGTTTAGATTACCAGGGCTTTCCTCAGCTGATATCGTGTTTCGAAACATGGGATCAGCATCGCATGGTCAGCCATTTTATATCTAATTCTAATCTAAACGTGACCGGAGAGATACGTTAGGGTTTTATTGAGGAAACTTTCTGTAAATATCCAAGATCCATATAAATTTAGCAATGGGGGACGTTTAGTAATATATGTCACTAAACATCTAGTACAAAAGCCCAAGAGGGGGAAAAAAAGTAGTTTCTGATATTCGTTTTCGTAGTTTTGATGATATTTTCCAAAATAAATTCATAAAATGTTAATTTCTAGGTGTTTTGTTAAATTTTAGAAAATATTATAAAAACTACTATTCCTACGAAGATAAAAGTCATAAACTACATTAGAGCACATTTAACTAGGTTTAATTTGAGCGTTGGCAGACATTTGTACGTCTTATGGTTCCTGACACATATGTTTTCATAAATCAATTTTTTTCCGAACAGCTAGAAATCAACATTTATGAGAATTTATTTCGTCGAATATCATGAAAACTACTACTCCTACGAAGGTAACGTAACTTTACACTACATTAAAATACCTTTAATTTGAGTGGTAACAAACATCTATACGTCGAATGGTTTTTGAGATATTGTTTTTACAAAATAAATTCACTAATTGATGTTTTTGCAGTGCATTTCTTATGAGATGTAAGCTATATCTGGAGATATATTTAACGTAAATAGCTCTACTAGGTCTGACATTTTAGAAAATTTACTCTACTTTAAATGATGTTCTCATACATTTTCTGAGATATGAATGAGTGAAATAGAGAGAATATCTTATTTAATGAATAGGTAAATTGTGATTTGCCTCTGTGCTAAGATTTGTGGCTTCTGAGAGGAAACAGAAGTAGAAAAAAATATATATTTAGAGAAAAATAAAATAAAATTGTTAAGAAAGCAAAAAAAAAATTGAAATATATTATAGTTTTCTATCAAAAATATATAATTCTATATAT
>NW_027106192.1:12057-34623 GCF_000696795.3 Halyomorpha halys | reverse complement strand
AATTGTACCCCTTTACTAATTTTTGAATATAAGTTCATGCAGATAAGTTTAATTTCTATTAATAATGTTGATTTGTAAAACCTAATTAGCAATAGAAAATTTTAATTCAGTAATGATGTGAATACATTTTTGCAGAGAATTTTAATTAAAAAAAAAGAAAATATTAACTTTCCAAAAGTGGATTTATTTACTTGTCACAGAAAACTCCTCTAATGTTAATGTGAGCTCCGGATATTGAAAGAATAAGTAAATCCTCTAAGAAAACGTCGAAGTTCAAAAATTTTTATTTTTTATTTATAATCAATAATTTGCATACAAGGGTTTTAAAGGGCGTTAAAAATGAATCAAACTTTACCTTAAATAAAAGAATTGGCAAGATACCTCAGATACGTGCCTAATATTTTTGCCAATTTTACCAACAATGCCACTGAAATAGGTTTTAAATTGTAATACAATCCTTGTAAGTCTTAGTTACGAAAAAAATAAACTCAAGTTAAATGAGTAAACAATGCTTCCAAGATCATGGAAAATGATAAGCTGAACGTAGTAATCATCTGGTAGTAAAATTCCAGTTTGGAATGGATATTAAGATGTTTATCATACACAAAAGTGGTCAATAGGAACCACAACGTTGGCGGGTTATTATATCCTGTGATCTTACTAAATCGATCACATTTTGATCAAAGCATTCAAATTTCGCCACTCTTAATTATGGGTTAAATATAACAAAGGTAGATTATTTTAGTATGTATGTCTACAAATAGCATAGACTGGTGGTCTGTCCTCAAGACCTTCTAATATATAGGAAAACAAAATATAGTATTTATTATAATGTGGTTAATGTTGACAGTTTATTTTATAGTGATGTACACTAATAAATGGTATTACGTTTAAGGTGAGAACGTATCGGCCGTGATTTCTAACCTTCTTCAGCAGTAAGAACAAAAAAGATAACAACCAAAAAATGTAAAAACAAATAGAACAAGAAAAAAGATAATAACTGTATAAAAAATATAAAAAAGTTGAAAAAAAAAAAATTAAAATAAGGCTAGTTGTTGTTGTTGTTGTTGTTGCTGCTGATGTCTGGGCCTTTAGGGCGTAAAACCCTGAGGTCATCAACGCCCATGATTCGTGCTTTATAATTCTGTTTCATTTATATTTTTTTTTTTTTTTAATAATTTATTCATTGATATTTACAACTGTATATACATTTGCTGTAGGTGACATAGTAACATGATAAAAACATGTGGAGAATCTACCCACTGATAGAACTCCAATAACATTTCTAGAGAAGAAGATGGCCTCGATCTTCTTTTCAGACGCCTAGGAGGTCATTTATATTTATAATTCTATTTCACTTTTTTTTTCTCTTTCAATAATTTCGAAAAAAAATTTAAATTTAATAATCCTTTTACTGGAAGAGTCTTATGGAATTAAAATGGATTTAGTGAATGACACAAATTCTTCCTTATTAAAATACAATAGTTTATTTCATATCATCAGCAACGTTTCGGGAGATTTCCCCCATCTTCAGGCTGTTGTTAACAAAAAACCTATATATGACATATAATTTTCTCCTATTTGTCATTCTTGCTAATATATTATAATATTAATGTCATTTAATGAGTAAAAATTTGCTAATGGTCATACATTTTAGGAGAATAATTACCTTTCTGAAAAAAAAATTTAAATAATTACTTCTTTTGGTATTTTTTATTACGTATAACAGATTTTATGGTTTAAATCTTATTCAAAAGGCCATTCCTTTTTAAGAAAACTAAGACCATTTCCACGTTCTTCTGGTCATCATTCAGAGCATCCGATACACTCGGTCCTACTCAAAATCTACTCAAGTTCGCAGAATAAAAATGACATTTATCAAATATGTGACTGATCGATAATACACTGTTGCAGTATTGACATTTTGGCGGTGGCTGCTTACTAATCAGATATCTATGAGTTAAACTCGTATGACCTATTCTCAATGTGCAATAGCTACCTCCTCCCTGCGATTGGAACGATTTGATGTGGTCCATGGTTTAGTGGTTTTTTTGATAGTTTTTAATTTGCTTGGCGGGCTTTCATCCCACATGGCTTGCCAACTAGCTGATATCTCATTTTTCATTGGAAGACTTATTTCTTGTGGTGTCAGAATGGCCGCGCCCTGACCTGGAAGAGCAAGTAGTCTAGTAGATACATGTTTATAAAAAAAGTTAGGTTTTCTTGTGCTGGTAGGTAGTATGAATGAAAAATAATTTTTTTAAACGTTTTGAAACAGCCACAATTTTTTATTCTCGCCAACTATACGTGACAAACTAATCAGTTTTGACTAGTAATTATAGTTTTCATTAAAGTAATAAAAAATTAGGGTGAAATATTGTTTCTCCTCTTGGGCTCTTGTAGTTTCATACGCACGCCATGGGCTGGCTGCTCTCGCTCAGACAGATTGAAAACATGTAGAGGAATCTAAGGCAAACATAAAGGGGAGGTGTACATTGTGTATTCATGTATTCCAAGAGCCAGTGTGCGGCGAAACACAGCTTTTGATTGCCTCGTCTCCTACCAACGTCCACCATTATTCTAATAAGCTCCCACACCGTTTCGATCAAATTTACAACTGGTCGTGCAATGCTATAACCATTGTATGTGTCGATAAGCTATTACTGAATATTACAATATACATTATTATGGAATAATCAACATTGTAATATTCCACCAATAATTGATGAACTATTTTAATAATTGTAAGAACATTAGCTTTTGATCGAAGTATATAGTAATTTATTAAGATACAAAATACTTAAAAATTCATTCATAAATTAGGTAAGGTTTTGGACATAATCTGCCGATTTTAGGATCCAGCGCTTCTATTAGAATAATTGTTAAATTTAAAAACTAAAAAAAAATCAGAACTTTTAAATTATAAATAATCATCAGCATATTATTACCTATGTATAATTAATTCAACTTAATTTAATTATTGTACATTTTACACTACTTCTATTTACAATTCTAGTAACACTAATGGTAGTGTTAAATTATAAATGGAATGATTGGATATTAAAAATATGAATTAATTAAATCGAGCAAGTATTTATTAGCTATTCATAATTTGCCAAAGTGAATTTTTTTGATATTGAGAAAATTGCAAATACGAATAAGAATCGAGAGAGAAATACTTTATTCATATATGCTGCCTAAATACATTAGGTTGCTATCTTACACAGCATACTTATCAATCCTTAATCGGACATATTTACATATTTACATATATTAAAAAAAGGACTGAACAGATCGGTTCCTTTGGAATACATCTGGACAAACGATTAACCTGGAATCCTCACAAAAGACTGAAAAGACAGGAAACAGCACGTCGATTTCGACTATTACAGCACTTACTAGACAAACGGTTTAAACTTCCAACTTATTACAAAAGACTGATCTACATGACTGTAATAAGGCCTATCTGTACATATGGAGTTGAGCTTTGGGGCTCCACTAAACCTTCGAATTCCTCTCGTATTCAATCCTTACAATCCAAAATCCTTCGTAAAATCCTCAATGCTCCTTACTTTGTCACAAATAAAATCATACATAAAGACCTTAATGTTCCCTATGTTACCGATCTAGTCCGAACCAGATATCACTCCTTCCATTATAAACTCTCTAACCACTCAAATCCCCTAGTTTCTAGCCTGGCATCCTCTTTCATTCCTGACAATCCTCCGAGGCGCCTGAAAATAAGATGGCCATAAGACCAGCTAATGTAAAATTTCATTGCTTTGAGTGCTACAAATGGATAGTTTCTCTATACGTCTGTAACTTAGATGTAACTTAAATGGAGTCATTTTAACTAAGATTAAGTTCACTGAATGTATTATATAATATACAGTTGTAAATTTCAATAAAGAAATTTTTAAAAAAAGACTATTTAGGCCCGAAACGTTATCCAATTTATGAATTAAATTTCGATGCAGTATTAAGGCAATTCAAATTTTCATTGATATAAACTAGAGGTTGTCGTTTTTACTATTTTCCACAAATATTTATGAACTGTTCGTTGACAAAAAACAACAGTTCTTAAGATGGAAAAATGTCGGTTGTTTCAAAACATTAAAAAAAATGTTTTCATTACGTATTACATATCGGAGTACTAATAAATATCTGTACGCTAATGATTCTTGATATATAGATCTCCTACAATAAACTCACTACTAATTTTCCAGTATATATTTCATGAAAAGTTACTTTTTTTAAATTTTTATCTCGGGAACTATTGAACATAAATAGCTCTACTGTTGAAAAAAAAAAATTCTTTTTCTTTATATGATGTTCTATTAGTTTTTCTAGTTTTGTTATTGGACTAAAATATCAAAGTTTGATTACGTTCATTTTGTTTATCATTCTGTTTGTATATATTTTAAGAAAAATTTTGTATATTTTCATGTGTTTTTTTTTCATTTATTTATTTATTTTTATGCTTATTTTATTTTATTTTAGTATAAATGTAATCATTCATTCCCACTGCCTACAACTGTGTGGCCGATTGTAATATCTATCAATAAATAAATAAAAAAAGAGACTAAAATATATGGAGCTCCAAATTTAAAATGATTTTTTTTATTTTAAAACGGTCTTCATTTTTTTATTTTCTCTTACTATACTTGGCAGACTCGTCAATGTTGACTAGTAATTATGCATATTTTTCATTAAAGTAATAAAAATTGGCTTGAAATAACAGAATTTCAACTTCTCTTGGGCTATTGTAGTAATAGAAATTATTTTTTAAAAAATTCAAGGCAATCTCATATGCACTTCGAACAGCGCTCCTGTTCTACACAAGTACATAAAGACTAATTATGTTCATTTTTTTATTTCATCATTTTAGTCCATTATCTAATTAAGTCCATTTCGTCCACCGAGCTAGAAAGATGGATTAAATGACCACTCTGATTTTACTTGAACCGTTCCTGCAGTCATTCGATCCTCTCCTAACCCAGACAGGATTTACTGCACCCAGCTTTAAACTGAGACGTAACCCTTAAAAGGGAGGAACGTTTAAGAGTGAAAGGGAAGCATCCTTTGCTGAGTGGTGCTCCCTCGTTTGTAATAGTCCGCCGTTGGACCCGAGGATAAACGAGCTTCCTGGCTTGAGGCAGTGATAATGCCGGTCCTAACTGGGTGTATCGGAAAGCTGTCAGCTCTAGTGCTTCGTCAGTGCTGAGCAATTAGCAGGCAAATGGGAGGGGGGCTCATAACGATATTAGGTAGTCTTCCATCCTACGCAATATCACTGTCTTTGTCTCAATAGTAAAAACGGCATTTGACCTTAATAACTTATTTGTTTATTAAAAATTAGTAATTATGAGCTAGTTTAATAGTCCAAGAAAAAAAAATCATCCTTCTACTCTCATATTTTTTATTTTTACGTTTTAAAATACAGGTTAATCCCGGTAATCCATACTAATTACTGCAAAGGGGGGGAGGTTCGGATAACTGAAAGGTTTGGAGTAAAGAAAGTATTAAGAAAAATGGTGTAAAAAAATCAACAACATGAATGTACATAACTAAATAATTGTTTTAAAATAAATAATTTAATTTCTATCCATTTTAGTCTCAAAAACTTTCCGACGTTTCGGCCAATCCGGCCATCCTCAGGGACAATCTTAATACAATTTTGGAATTATGTAATTTAAAAACTGAAGATTGTTGTGATAAAGTTTTGAAGGAATAGTGACTGTGATAAATGATTTTAATTTTGGTTTTAAGTGAATATTGACTAATTAGAAATTGTTGTTTTGACCTGGGCAGAATAGCCTGGATGGAGTTAGAGTTTTTAAATCATATAATTCCAAAATTGTATTAAGTAGATTGTCCCTGAGGATGGCCGGATTGGCCGATACGTCGGAAAGTTTTTGAGACTAAAATGGATAGGAATTAAATTTTTTTATTTTAATTTACCAGTCTCAAGAAAGTGTTTAAGATTATAAATTAAAAATAATTTTATCATATGTACATTTTTTAAAATTTTATAATTTGAGGTTTAGTAAAAATTATATCGACTACCTTGGACTACGTCTGGGCAAACGACTAACTTGGAGTCCTCACACAAGACTGAAGAAATTGCACTTTTATTGCGACTACTACGACATTTACTGGACAAATGGTCTAAACTTCCAATCCATTACAAATGTCTGATCTACATGACAATAATAAGGCCTATCTGGACTTAAAGAGTTGAATTTTGGGGCTTCACTAAAACTTTGAATTCCTCTCCTATCCAATCCTTACAATCCAAAATTCTTCATAAAATTTTTAATGGTCCTTACATTGTCACAAAAAAATCACCAATAAAGACCATACTGTTCCATTTGTAACCGATCTAGACCGAACCAGATACCAATCCTTCCATTATGAACTCACCAACTACCCAAGTGAAAGAATGGATAGTTTCCTATCCTAGTGGATGCCTGTATCATACCATTGTAATTTTACTTCAAATTTACTAGATGTATTTTTATGTTAATACAGTTGTAAATATCAATAAATATATTATTTTAAAAAGTTAAAATTAATCTTTTTTAAAGAAATTGTTTTCAGGTTCTATGATCATCACGAAGTAATGCTTTAATTTGTTAAAATTATATGATTTCTCAGTTATAAGTGAAAAAAGTATAAATAATAAATAAAATAAAAATTTTACTTTTTATATGGATTTATTTAAAAAAGTAACTTTTTTGTTTTAACGTCAAATCAAATGATTGGATTGTTAGAAGTACCGAAGTTCATATTATCGGGATTACACAATATTTTAGGAATGTCGAATAAAAAATTTCATTATATGTGTAAATATGTGTTATTTTGTATTATTGAACATTGTTATTTTTAGTAGAATCGTATATATATATTTTTTTTATTCATATGTTCATTTTGATTTAATATTCATCCGCGATCTACACTATAGATAAATAATTATAGGAACAATAAGAATAAAATAATTTTGCGATTAAATTGGAGGTAAGTATGTATTGGCTCTTGGAAGAACTTCATCCGAATTAGTGATTTAAGGTAACTAATTATATAAAATTAAGTAGTAATTAATTTCCTACCTAATGAAGGAGTTGCTCTTTCGATTCTAATTCTTTGGCAAATAGATTCTGCGGCCTGTTCAAATTTACTCATGCCTTATTTTTCAATTTTTTTTTAAATATTAAATTTCTGGACTCTTGAAAGAGTAAAGTCGTAAAAGGCATCGCCTACTTAGTAATCAGTCAAATGGATTTATCCGAAATGAGAAGAGATATTCAATTTATTATTACTAGAGTTATTTCATTATGTTTTATTGTTTAAATGTTTGTATTGAACCCTAATAAACTAAAGCACATTATCGTAAAGAGAGTTTTCCTTAAAAAATAAAGAATATTATTGTTATTATAAGAATGGAGGTGGGATTGTTGGAAAAAACCATAATCACATTTTTGAAGAATGAAAAACAAAAGTATATGTTCACCGTTTAAGTATTCTTATACAGTTCCTAAGGTTCAGTAATTCTATACTTCTAATATAGGCAGCAATAGCCTTTTTGTGATGCATTGTTAGGTAGGTATGAAGAGATAAGACTGAAATGATTAATAAATTGTTTTATTAGATTCATCTCCGGGATTCCTAGGCGCTCTCGTTCCTCTAGTTGCCGAATTGAAGTGGCTTCACTCTTTCCTTAGGAAAAGATAAATGTCTATTAGCTCTCGATTGAGGAATAGTTGCCGGAGTAGGAGTAGCAGTTGATATTTGCAAAAACAAATTCGCAAAATGCTGATTTCTCGATTTTCGGAAAAACATTTTGATTTATGAAAAACAATATCACAGGGACAGAAAGAGCTCTTATTGGAGCTCATATTTTAGAAAATTGACTCTACTTTGAATAATGTGCTTTGAACGATTTTCGAGTTGTTTATAATTTTAATAAAATGAACGAAAATTTTAGATTTTTCTCATATAAAATAAAATTATAGGTATGTTTTAATACTTATTATATATGCTTAATGGGAATTTAATGTATCTCTTGTATTGTCTAGATAAAAATTGATCCACTTTATTACAGAATGTTTTCTTTCCCGTGGGTAGTAGAGTCTTCAATTTTTACTCTTAACTGTATGTAACTTTCATTAAAGCAGTCGAAAATTGGGTTAAATAACATATTTTTTTCTCCTCTCAGGATTTTGGAGTAGTAGGTTTTATTCATTCCATAAAGCATTCCCTTCAGCTATCCTTCCTATTCTATCCAACTCAACATCTCAAGAATTTCTAATTGATAATAGTTAACTTTTTGTTTAAGTTGCTCTAGCCCGCTTGAGAATAGGCCACACTGTTCTGAAGCACTCACACCTGAACAGAAAACTCAGGATTTTGGACTTACTACTCCATAGTAAAGCTATCAAACAAGTAACGATTGAGCTAAAATCTCATTGGTGTTCAAATGTTTAAAAGCGCATCGCCCCTTTTCTTAATTATTAATTATTTTTAAATTATTTTTCTTCTTAATTTTTTTTATGCTGTAATCAACGAATAATTGTCTGTAAGTTATTTAGGTTGAGTAATTATATATTTTTAAAGGTATTTAACGTTTTCTGACTTTTTCCGGTAACGAATGCGGGCCATTAGTTAACAGTTTGAGAGATAAAATTAAGCTTTTTGATGTTCAGGCCAATTAGATAAGTATATAGCCCAAAGGTCTTCCTGTGGTTGAATTTTTTTTTTTATTTATACATTGAAATTAATAACTGTATTTACATAATATACATCTAGTAAATGTGATGTTATACAGTAGTATGATATAGGATAGCTGAGAAATCAGGAGAGGGTTGTCAGAAATGAAAGAGGGAACAAGATAAGAAACTAGTGGATTTGAGTCGTTAGGAAGGTTATAATGGAAGGATGGATATCTGGTTCGGGATAGATCAGGTACATACAGAACATTGAGGTCTTTATATATGATGTTATTTGTTATTTTTTATGATTTTACTTAAGATTTAGGACTTTAGTGGATTTTGAGGTTTAATGGAGCCCCAAAGTTCAACTCCATGTGTCCAGATAGGCCTTATTAAATAAATTCTAAAAATTGATTTTTTTTTTAGTCCAAAAGGGGTGCCACGAAACTTTTTTTTAGCTCAACAAGGGTGCCGGAAAAAGTTTCGGAACCAGTGATCTAGAAAGTCCTGGCAGCTCGACCCGTGGTTAATAAAGATCATCAAAATATTCTTTCACTTCTAAAATAAATACCCGTTCCTGAATGCATCTGAGCGTATAATAAGATGAGTCAGCCTTTTTCGAAAATGGAATAATTTTTATTTTTAGAAAGCCTAGGCGTGCGCTTATATAATTTCGATGATTACAGTTGATGGTTAGAAATGAGTTATTTTTCTTTTCCACTTTCTCAAATGCATAATAAGGTTTTTGATTAACGTGTGTTATCTCCTATCGAATCTGAACGATCGATTCGGAGAAGTATATTGATTATTACATAAGGGGGGAGGAGGATTAAACACAGTTTGTATTATTTAATTGTTATTGCCATAAAAATTCGTAAACGTATAAGAAAATACTTTAAAAAATATTAATATTGTAAATTTTTTAAGTATATAGCCATATAAGTATATATAGCCATAAATAATATCGTAATAAAAAGAAATATCCCAATTAACTTTTTTTTCTTCTTTATTGTGTAGTAATACATTCTACCTTATAAAACTGAGACATTTGTAATATAGATAAGAGAGGACTTTCATATTTACAGAGATATATAATTAAAATAACAACATAAAATGATAGAAACAAAAAAAAATCATTAAGGAATTAAACAAATGAATGTTTATTTTTTAAATTTAAACAAGAATTACTAGTCAAAATAGTTCTACAACCAACTAGATAAATATATAGACAATCGTTTGTTGGTTATATGCAGATTTTCATGATATTTAGGAGATTTGAAATTTATCAAAAAAATGAAATATTCTCATCATGATAAAATTTAATTATTTCATTTAAAAATTGTTTTACACTAAAATTTAATATTTTTAAATCAAAGGTATTTTTTTTAAATTTTAACTATTGTACTTTAAACCTGACTTTAAATTTTTATATAAAATTAGAATTTTCTAGGATTTCGCGAAAGAAAATAGATGAATGATCAGTGCCATCAAAACTAGTAGCTAGGTGTAGAGAATACGTTTAAAAAAATATAAATATATGCATTTGAACAAATTAAGGTGTTTAAATTTTTAATACTTTCCTATGAATTATTCGTATAATTCTACTTCACGATAATTATTAGCCTACTTAAACGTTTATCATTCTCATAATCAAATAAAGAATAGACCTTTTATGTACTTTGTTAAAATTTAAATTAATCAATGAGTTAGTTAATAGTTGATCAATCTTAATTAATATTACCAGCTTTTTTGTTTAATTTGGAAAAAAAGAAAATACTCAATTGATATGATAAAATTAATTATTCCAATTAACAATTTTGGGAGTAAAAGAGGAAATAATTTGAATTTAAATTGGATTTGAGGAAATAAATGCAATGGATTTCATTCAAAGGAAGACTTACGGGAAATTCAATTTGTTGTAATTACAATTTCTTAAATTAGAGTTTGGGCTGGTAATGATTGAGTTTTGTTCTGTTTATTGAATTGAAATTGAATTATTTAAATTAATTGCATTTGGGTTTATATAGCGTACACGTATAATATTTATACCTATACCTAATTATATCTTGTATCTAATTATTTACTTGGAGATTTTTTATAATTGTTATATTAACTTATTTATTCATTAAATTATTTTATTATTATTATTTTTATTTACTTATTTTTTACTTATTTATCCAATCAAGTATTTCTTTTAACCAACATTTTATTATATTTTCCTTTAAATCTATGTATTAGTTTTGTTCTGGTAAAATGTATTTATTTGTTTTTACTGTAAACTGATCTACTGCTGTGACTAGTATTTCTTTGGTCTGTTCAGGTGAGTTAATTTATTGATCAAATGAAATGAAAATTGTGAAATGGAAGGAAAAAGGAATAAATTGAAATATTTGTATTTAGTGTGTAGAATAGAATTGATTGTAGTAGAAAACTGTGAAAAAAAAAGTTTTCTTCTTTTTTTTTTTTATTATATCATGTAAAAATATGTAATTTATTTATGTACGATCACGGATTGATTAGTATGCTGTGTAATGTAGCAACCTGATGTATTTGGAGAGCATGAATGAATAAACCATTTCTTTCTCTGTTTTTTAATAAACTAAAACACACTTCAATAATAATTTAATTTATACATAAATCTATATATTTTTTAATAAGAAAAATATATGAGTATTGTACCGAAAAGAAGTTAATGGTCTTGATGAAAAAAAAATACATTCAATTTCATTGGGAGATCCGTATGTTTTAGTTAAATGAATGCAATATAAATTAAAAATATGAAATTAATTTTCGATGAAATATTATATAACATGCAATGAAGCAGTTCTATTTTTATTTTAATTATTTATTAAATTTTGGTTGATATAGTATAATAACATAATACATATTTCTACTTATGATATTCAAATAATTATAATATTATTCGTTAGGGCTATAGGGCATAAAACCCAATGGTCATCAACGTCCATGTTTCATATTTTATTTTCCTTCATGTTTGGAATTATACCTTCGATATTTCAGTTATATTCTTTTTTTATTATTATCATTGTCATATATTTTTTATTTCAATGTGAACTTTAAATGTGTTTACCTTTTTTTATTGATTTAGAAAATTACATCAAATATAGTCCGACTAGTCGATGCCAAAAAACAGACAAAAATGAAATTCATTAATTACAACTCTGACTATTAGGGCGTTGTGGAGGCTCGTATAATTTATAAGCTAGATCAGTAAAATATGAATTGATTTCTGGTGATAAAACTAATAATTCAATTAACAAACACTAAAATGAAAATAAAATTGAATAAATATTAATAATAATAATAAAAATAACTGAATGGATTTTGGAGTGGATAATAATACTGAAAATTTACAATTAGTGAATTAATATAATAATGATAGTACAAGATGATACAAGAGTACGATAAAAATAAGGATCTAGTAATATCTAATTAAATTAACAGCTATAACTAAGCACACACATATATAACTAATTTTAATCGTAATATAATGAATAATTATGTGGAGTTAAGAAATACTGCAGGCAGATATGGTCATTTGGTAAATCAAAATCAATTATTGGGAATCATAGAAGTAAAAAGTACCCCATATTTCTTTTTTAGTTGATTTATTTTTTAGGTCTTTTAGTAAGTGATTGAACAGATATAGTTTGAAATAAGTTTACCCAATACACTTTTATCGAGTGGCTCGATAAATTTAATTTTTTTTCTAACATTCTTTAGATATATTATTTATTTTCTAAATAAATTATTATCCATATATTTTAAGATAATTCTGTAAAAATAAAATAATTTAGGTGCTTTATTACTGAGCTGCGTTATTGTTAAGGGTTTAACTCTAAGTTAATAGGTTTTTTTTTTTTTGGTTTTTTTTTAAATAATACCAATTTAATGTTTTTTCACTATCATGTTGGGCCACTGATACACTTTGTCCCACTCCTAATCTATGTAAATTCGTATTGCAGGAATGACATTCCTGCAAGATGTGACAAATGTAAGTGTACATATTGACATTTTGGCGGTTGTTTTATGTACATGAAATTATACCGAAGGACATTTACAATTCCTCTTTTAGTCCAATTAAAATAGTTGATAATAGGAAATGCACGTCAGGTATTGAAAATAAACAGTATTTGTTATTACTATCTTTTAAAATACAAAAGTGATAAAATATAAAATTTTAAGTTAGGATAGAAGGTCGTAACAATTAAATTAAAACACTGGATTTGATCAAGTTGGCAAACGCACTGCTAGGAATTCATTGTGTCAACATACTCGCAGTCCACTTAAGTTCCAAATTGGTTTCAGATAGAAGTGGACATAGCTGAAGTATTAAGTAACACTTCCTTGCCATTACTTAGACCCGAGGTAAAGACCTCACCTTACCTCTTACCTCAGCCTTCGTGACCCCGAGAGCTCGTTATAGTTTATCCACACGAACCTGCTGACCACTATCTCGGTACACATGTGGTGTAAGGTTTCCAAAAGGGGATAGCATCTAGTTACTGGATTTCTCTTATTTTAGGCAATTTTCGAAAAGACGCAAATAGGCGCTAGGTAACACTTGGTAATGCAGAATTATCCTTTTGCGGAGGGGCTTGGCAGGAAAATAATGGTCCTGCGTTTCACAAAGTTAGGTCGCGACCCCACTTTGAACGTCATAACGTACGTAGGGGTCTTATCTAGTCTATGTTTTACAGTCAGTTACAGTTTTTTATCTCGTAAAAAGAAACAAAATGTGATATACGTGTTGTGGATTCCGATTTTTTGTCTGCCCACGCGGCTTATGTTACACGCATTTTTATGGGCGCCAGATAAGCTATGTATTATGAATCTGTTTTCAAATCTCACTATTTCATAATTTTGAAATCTTTCATATTATGTAATAATGAAACGCCTTAAACACGTGTGCCCCAAATTGTCAAAATGTAATACGAATACAAAAGTATGTTACGAAAAAAAGTCAACTTCATGTCACATTAAACAAATCATATTTAGAAGCAATATTTTAAACACAAAATAACTATTGAGAAGTTTTTTTAATATAAAAAACACTTTTTGAAACTTATTGTAACAGCATATCATGTAAATAATTAAAATTTTGGAACCGCCATTTAACTGGGAAACATATAAATTTTAGCATGCAATGAATATGCCTTTTGTGTAGAGTTTTAATTTGTCCAAAAAAAAAAAAACTTTACTTAGAAGTGGATATATTAACTTTTGATAGAAATATTCCTAATTCCAATTTAAATATTACCTAGAATTTTTCAAGTACTAATTGACTAAATTTGCGTTCTTTAAAAACATTTTTTTTGCCGTAAGTTTGTAAATCAACTATAACAAAAAAAAAGAAAGAATTAAATTGAAAGAATGGAAGAGTGTCAAAACTCTATATATGGAATTTGCAAAGTTGTTAGTTTAATCCTTATTGATCGTAAGTTACCTCTCACGTGTTACAAGGCGGAACATGTCCAAAGTCTCTATAATTTTGATGATATAAAAAAGTTCTTGGGAAAATTGGTTTTTGGGATTGTGGATTATTTATTTGTGGCGAATGTAATGACGATAAGTGAGAAAACATTGTTCTTATATATTTGTTCAAAAATTGTATGTAAAAAAAAAATCATTATTGTAAGAATAACACTTTTGTTAGAAATTATTTGTTTTAATTTATTTCACACATATATGAGATTCAAATAATTTTTATTTAGAAAAGGCTGCGATTTATAACTGAAGATGTGAATTGCTATGTTACGGATACTTAACTAATAAACTATGCTGTCGATTTCCCCGACCAAACAATACTCGCTTTACCCGCTCTTGGAGAATCGTTATAGCTGTAACTGTATGATTGTTACATTAAGGATTGTATTGTCGCAATAGCTCTGGCATGATAGTTGATAATATACGTAATGTCGGTGAAGCAACTGTCACGTTAACTATCTCAAGTATACGCCTTGGCAATGAACTGCCAACATATCAACTTTATCAAATGTAGTTCTTATATATTTGCCCTATACTTAAAATTGTATCAGCTTCTGGGTCCGAAATACGATCCACCCACGGCCTAGACGCAGGTAAAAGATAATGCCGTAAATTAATTTATATGAAAAAATATATAACTATTATTTTAATAGCTTTATTAAATTCAATCAAACGATTTAATCGATAAAATATGTAAAATTAATTTACTAGAGCTATTAAGGATTATTTAACGATACTTTGATTGTTAATTCCTTGCCAGGACTGGTTTATAATCACCTTGATGTAACCGACAGATAGTTTTCCATGTTGAAACAATAATTGCTATAGAAAACTCTAAACACAAATATTTTCTTATAGGTACAAAGACTATGTCCGTGATGTCCTTCGCATAGGTGGGATCTGAACAAAGCCGCGACAGTGAAACAGCTATCACAACAGTTTGCTCAACCTTTTTCAACAAACAACAAAAGATCTCCATGTTATATGTATTTCCTTTCTAGTTTGTCTCTCCATAGCATCGTCTATATGATTTTCTAAATATAATTCAGTAACTAGATGTTTGTTTGAATATAATATTTTTAACTAAATAGAAGTAGATTTTTTCTTTATTAAATATTAAACTCACATACACGACTTTCCTTGTCACAAAGTTCAATGCAAATATCATTTATTATGTATTTGCTAATACTGGCCTATCTTTTGATATCTGCGCCTCACACGTGGGGAATAGTGTGAACTCAGGGATGCTCAGGTCGATTGTGTAAATATTGTATATAAGAGTGTAAATGTGACTAGACATTATATTATTTTATTTTTTCATACACATAGTTTGATTATGTTCATATTGTTTATTCTTCTGTCTGTATATATTTAAAGAAAGATTTTTTTTTTCATTCATTTATTTATTTTATTCTTATTTTATTTTATTTTAGTATGAATGTGATCATTCATCATTATTACCTATTGCCCAAAACTGTGTGGCAGATTGTAATATCTATCAATAAATAAAAAGTATTTAAAAAATAAATACTGGCCTGATATTTATTAATTTTTTTTCAATTCTGATTTGGAAAGAATGAATTTATCTTATATGTAATTTTATTATCTTGTTCGAGATTTGTAGTTTAATTAATTATAAGAGAAAATTATAACGTTTCGGACTATCTGGCCATCATCAAAGACAATCTTAATTTTAGTACTAATCACAGCACAATAAGGATAGAAATTATTAATAAATGGTTTGTGAAAAATAGAACAAACGTATATAACTTCTCACATTCAACAACGTTGAATAACATTTTTAAATTAATTATAAACTTCCTGGTTATTTTACATATTGCTCAGTCACGATGAATATCGATTCTAGAATAATATGACAGTATGTGAAACAGGAATTTGTTACAGAACCGTATTGAAGATTTATGATCTGGGGTCACTGAGTTCAGTGTATCGAACTTTACATAAGAATGTTCTATATAGTATTTGAACTTTAAACTTTAGAATTAAAACAATCTATTTGTAACTTGTGTACGTAATCCATTCTCAAGATTTAATATCCATAATATACATTTTTAAAATATATGAAATTTTAAATACGTACTGTTTGAAGATTCTATTCATTAAATTGCTGATATGAAGTTGAACTTACCTGTAAAAAAAAATTATTTATAGAAACTATTTATAACAGAATTCAAAGTGACTTATACTATAATATCTTATATACTATATACACTAATTTATATACTGTACTGTATAAATTAAGCAAAATCTTGCAAAAATTCATTTTTGCGATATGCACTTAGCTTTGTTAAAAAAACAAAATGAATTTCTTTTGTTTAAATTTGTCGTAAAACTGTGTGTGTATTTTATTTTTAATCACTTCCATATTTATTACGAATTTATTAGCTCATTATTGTTAATTTAAATTCGTATTAATATTATTCATAAGTTCTTTCATTCATTTTTATTTTAATATCTTATATTTAGTTGTATTTTATTTTATTGAATTATTTGTTTTATTTGTATAAATTAATTCATACCGTACTTTTCTTGTTTATAAATCGTAGAAACGTTCAAAGAACACTAAGACACGTGAAACTTTAAATATTAAAATTAAGTGATTAGTTTTCAGTTGTAGAATTTTCATTATTGGGTATATTGATTTTTGATAAAAATTTATATAAATGTATTATATTATAGTAATAGATTGATAGCATATATATTATATAATAATATAATAGTGTACATAATACATAACTTTTGATGAAAATTGTTAAATAGTGGCAAAACAATCCACAAATTTTCTTTCTTTTTTTCTTGGTAGCTAATGAACTTTTAAGTGTATTTAATGCATTAATCTTTGGCAATTTTTTTTCAACATTGATTTACATATTTAATGGCACGTATGTTAATGTATAAAAATGCAGGATAAACATAAAAAAAGTGACCCTTAAATCACTAACAATGTTCTCAACTACCAGTGATCGTAAATGCCCATGTCGTGAGTCGTGGTACACGCCGCTTCATTATAGTATTTTTAACCTGAAGGACTCGGAGTGTTATAGATGCAATTCAACCCCCCGTAACGGTGAGATGATAATCTAGATCGGTTCCTTCGACCTTAGACTTAGTCATCAATGACCTTAGTCGCCGATCTTAGTCGGCACCACCCATAAAGGGTTAGGGGTGAAGTACTTTGTAAAAAAGTACTGTTACTAGATCAACGATTGTGTAAGGAAGTGATTTGGTCAGAATCACGTTCTACTGCCACATTTTTACCTAGTTAAGGGAACCCATTAAATGAGGATGAAATGAAATGAAAAATATTTCATTATTCTGGGACTAGGTCCCTTTAGAACAATTAAAGAAAATTTTAATTTTAAAATAACATTTATTGGCCATAAAACAGTGTGGCCACACTTAATTATACCTTATATACAGAGACAAAAATAGATTAAAAACTAACTGACTAAATAATTACAAAACATATGTACTGTTATAATAATGGGTCTGATTGATGAAGCAAAAGGTTGTGAAATATAAGGGATTTAAACGAGGGAAGGGCTGGTACATGACGGGAATGGAGTTCCAGAGATATGCAGCTCTGGTAAACAACTATTTATCAAACGCAGCAGTTCGGTGAGGTGGAGGATAGATGTCAGATAAACGGGACCAAGTAGTACGGGATTGGGCAGAGAATTTGAATTGAAGGTTTTCTTGGATATAGGAGGGGCGTTGAGTACTAATTACTTGAAATAAAAAGGAAGCTTGGAAATACTGGCATCGGAAGGATGGATAGAGCCACTTCAGCTCGGCGTAATACTGGGTCATGTACGTATCTCTGCTGATCCCGAAAATAAATCGTACTGCGCAATTCATAAGACTAGATTCGAGATTACCCGAGAGTCCACCATGTACCAGGCAGCCATAGTCAAAATGGAGGAAACAAGAGAGGAAACTAAGAGTAGACGGGTTCTAAATGGAAGAAGATAACGGATTATATTGAATTGCTTTAAGGTAGCTACTTCAACAGGAAATTTTAGAGATGAGAATCGGCAGCGTAGAGCAATGTAGTTGAAACCATTGGATCAAACAGTGTCAGTTTTTCTCAATCACTCTTTCCTTTTCTAAGGATTTTTAGTATCCTGCCACTTACCACGGAAATTGATAATTCATGAATAGTTTACCTAAATTGGAAAATTTATATCTAATTAATTTAACAGCTAATACGTATACTGTTGAAAAGTAATGTTTTATTAGCGAATTAAAAATCTACAACTAAAAATTAAAAGTTTCTTATCCAATGTTTTACCTCTGAGATAGGTTTTAAAAGTCAACATTTACAATATAATTAAGTTACCTACAACAGATACTCTTAGAATATTATTTAAGTAGTAATTTTTCGTGAGTGGATACTTCACTTTTTGATTTAAAAAACTCCTGTATTGTTGACTATCTAAAAGGCCCTGTCAATTACCACTTGCCAGTTGCTCACAGGAAGACATATTTTGAATTATTTGTACAAAAAATCTTTTTAAATATTATATAAGGCTGGGTGGACCTCGGAGAGCTGACGGCTACAGTGAAACAGAAAATTATTTGCCACAGTCGGATTAGAAGCCGAGTCCTTGGAGTTAGTAGCTCAGTGCCTTACCCATTCCCACTATAAATATTCAATATATCAAATATTTTATACCTAGGATTAGTCTGGTTAAGAGGGATTCTGCTTTATTTAGACTTGAAAGCGTCGTATGGTCAACCACGAAGTGGACCAATGCATCAAAATTTAAGTTATAACGTTATCTCCTAAACTAACTGTTAAATAAAATATATTAAATCAATAAAACAAATTGTCAAGTTCGAAAGGCTGCCTTTAAGCCAACTTTCCCAATCCTTGAATGCGGCTGAGCTCTGACAAACCTTTGTGCAAACAATAGCAACCTACAATAACCAGCCAATGACTGGAGCCATTTGAAAACATCGTGATACAATCGCGGCTATTTGACACGGCCCTAAAATGCCCGAGAAAGTGAATCATGTCAAGGATAGGTAATATTTCGCACTCAGGTCACATGTCATTAATCGCGTCAATAAAACAGTCCCAAGGGTGTAGTAATCACTGTCATCGACATAATACTGAATTTGATAAGGTGGGTAGATGATAGTTGATAATTTGAAAAAGAAAATTATAATTTTTAAATAATTTTATACTAGACCAAACAAGATTTTTTTTTCCTTGGAAAAGTTTGTCGGGGGGTGCGGTCAGCAAAGACCAACATAAATAAACCAAACTATATTTATTTATTTTATGCCGACGTTTCGACCTGAGTTTCAGGTCTTCATCAGGGGTTGTGGCGTAGAAGGCAGGTTTGCAACTAGAGTTACTTCTACAAGATTTTTTTTCCTTGGAAAAGTTTGTCGGGGGGTGCGGTCAGCAAAGAACAACATAAATAAACAAAACTATATTTATTTATTTTATGCCGACGTTTCGACCTGAGTTTCAGGTCTTCATCAGGGATTGTGGCGTAGAAGTAACTCTAGTTGTAAACCTGCCTTCTACGCCACAACCCCTGATGAAGACCTGAAACTCAGGTCGAAACGTCGGCATAAAATAAATAAATATGATTTTGTTTATTTATGTTGTTCTTTGCTGACCGCACCCCCTGACAAACTTCTCCAAGCATTAATCTACGGTCAACTATCTACACCTCATTAAGATTTTTTTTAAAATGAAATAAGTAATTATTTTATATTTTGAAAATCGTCTCCCCTAATATAGGACATTTATAAAAATCTTTTTCTTATAATTGAAAATTTAGTCTAAAGTTTCTGGTTCGAATTCTATTTAATCCGTTACAATTTTCTCATATTCTGATTTTTTCCCCTTTTTCTAACCTTCTCAGTACCTTCATTTACAAAAAAAAATACAATATATATACATACATTACAATTAATCTTCTTTAGTCGCATGGCAACATACAACGTGGTTTGGATTTTAGACTAAAAAAAACTTAGGAAACTAAATCGAGAGAAAAATCCGTTACTGAGAGGAGGCAATACAGCCCAAATAGAGCTCTGGCATATAGCGTACTAATCTATCTTAAAAGACAATATAAAAAATATATATATAAACAAAATAAATTGGTATAATATTACAGGAAGGAATTTTTTTTAATGACTAAACACTATTTATTTTGTCTTCTCATTATATACCACTCTAGCATATATCGTGAGTTTACCACTCAAATTTTACTTTATATTTTCATGCACTCTTTCAAAATTGATTCTTTCAGTAAGCTCACATAGTGAATAATAAGAAAATATAGGAACAAATTAAAATAAAATATCTATAGGTAATAATGTTTACACCAAATAAATAAATTAAAAACTAATAAATAAGTTAATTTAAAAGAGATAAATGAAATATAAAACAAATAAATAAGATTAATAATATATGTGTGAATCCATCCCGTACTGTATTCTGTCCTTTTGGTGTCTTATCCTGTGATTATGGGGTTATGATATATAACTAAATTGTCTGTTTATCTTAAAAAAATAAAAAAATATCAGGGTGTAATAATTAAATAGATATACGTTTTCTAAGTTTTTTTGCATTTGAATAATATTATAGTAGATCATTTTTTCCCCTGTCAATTTGAACCTCCTACAATAAGGTTTATGGGGACCACATAAAAAAAAAAAAAAAAAATGAAATATTAAAAAAACTTAATTTTCCGAACAAAGTGATGAGTAATATAATGACATAATAATTTTTAAGAGATCATTTTGGATCTTTTATGTATTTTACACTGCCTTATGAATAACACACAACTGACTAAGATATCTTGATTAAATCATATATTATTAATTATAACGATTTAGTTACTGACTAATTGGTCTTTGACCCTGACAGTAGAAAGTATGTCAGACCAAAATTTTAGTAAACCTAGCATCTGATTAATAATAAGATTTATATCTCAATGTAAAAGATTTACTTCACGTGTAGGCATTGAGAAACCTAGGCCTCATCTATCGAAATTTCTATGGAACAAGTTGAGAAACATTTTAAAAAATGTAGTGTAAATTTTTTAAAATGTATGTATGTAATAAGTACATCTATGATAGTATAATACAAATATGGTCAAGAATAGAATTTATATTTAACTGTTATAGTGAAAAATGAAGGTAAACTAAAAGATATAATGGTGCAAATTTATTAGAAAGGAAATATTCTTTCCTTCATTGGTTCTGTTTTGTAGGTTTATTTTGACTGGATTAAATCAGTCAAAATAAATCTATAAAACAGATTAAACTAAATCTGGCCATCAGGATAGGCCGAAACGTTGGACATGTGATGTTTAAAAAAAAGAAGTTTGAGACTATTTGAATAAAAATTAGTTATTATTATTAAAACTACCTGTCTCAAACAAGATATTAAAAATATATACAAATTAAAATAATTTTTCTAGGGTCTAAAGTTTACAAAAATTCAGGGTAATCCGAAGTGGGTTTAAAAAAAGTTACTTTTTAGACTTAGCAGACAACATTTTTGTTTTCGAATAAAATTCCTCATATATAAAGGAGATTTTTCCCGATCTACAGGCAAGTTATTGTAATCATCGTGTAAATCGAAAGTGTAAATTTTTGCCCACCTTCGATATCTGGTGGCTACTTTAATTCAGTAAAAGTAATTTAATTTTTATTAAATAGTTTAAAATAGTAGAAATATGTATAATACAATCTTTGTTGAAGAACTATTTTTTTTTTTAATCACGTTTTAAATATCATACTTTTTTAATCTTATAACTCAATAATATGATAATTTTAAGAAATTAAATCATCACTTAGCATTACTGTAAATCATTATAATTATTTTTCATATACTACTATAACTCATTATAATTATATTAATCATTATAACTACTATAAATCATTATAATTAGTATAAATCATTTAATTCAGTAAAAGTAATTTAATTTTTATTAAATAGTAGAAATATGTATAATACAAACTTTGTCGATAAACTATTTTTTTTTTAATCACGTTTTAAATAATATACTTTTTTAAACTTATAACTAAATAATATGATAATTTTAACAAACTAAATCATCACTTTCATCATAAAATAAAAGTGTATCTGCTCAAAATACGGCTAGAGCCCAGCGATTTTATAAGACTCTAAACACAGACGAAAAATAAAGCCGACTTATTTAAAAAAAAAAGATTATTTTTTTTAAGCTTTAAACTTTCAAATTAAAAAAAAGATATATAAAAGTTGCATATTTTTGTATTTTTTACACCATTTTTCTCAATAGTTTCTGTAATCCGAACACTCTTCTCCCCCCCCCCC